>NC_073308.1:52898001-53198001 GCF_027595985.1 Sorex araneus | reverse complement strand
CCAGCCCCCCACCCCACATGTGTAACTGGTAAATTTCACTTTACTTTCTCTTTACTTTGATTACATTCAATATTTAAACAAAAAAATTCACTATTATTGATTTGGAGTTTCTCCCCCCTAAAGTCGATCTGCTGAAAAGAAAGCATTTGGTAATTTGTTTTCCATTGCTGAGAATGAAGAGATATGAAGTCAGGAGGCCGCACTAGCAGCAGCATAGTTTTGGATTTCTGTATTTTAGTATTTTAGTAACTAAGTCCAGAGAAATGTCTGCCAGGAATCACAACATTGTAAGCTTGTACCTCTCAGCTACTTTATATTCCACTTATGAGTGCGATCTTTCTATGTCTGTCTCTTTCTTTCTGACTCATTTCACTCAGCATGATACTTTCCATGTTGATCCACTTATATGCAAATTTCATGACTTCATGTTTTCTGAGAGCTATGTAGTATTCCATTGTGTAAATATACCAGAGTTTCTTTAGCCAATCATCTGTTTTCGGGCACTCTGTTTTTTTCCATATTGTGGCTATTGTAAACAGAGCGGCAATGAACATGGAAATGCAGATGTCATCTCTATTATACCTTTTTGCCTCTTGTGAAGTTCAACCAGTGCATTGTATACCCTTGTTATCAACCCTTTATCAGATGGGTACTGCATAAATATCCTTTCCCATTCGGCAGATTGTCTTTGTATTTTGGTCACTGTTTCTTTTGAGTTGCAGAAGCTTCTTAGTTTGAGATAGTCCCATTTATTTATCTTTGTTTTCACTTGCTTAGCCAGTGGCATGTCAGCTTTGAAGATACCTTTGGCTTCAATGTCGTGGAGGGTTTTGCCGACCTTATCTTCAATGTACCTTAGGGATTCTGGTCTGATGTTGAGGTCTTTAATCCATTTTGATCTGATTTTTGTACATGGTGATAGATGGAGGTCTAAGCCCATTTTTTGCATGTAGCTGTCCAGTTTTGCCAGCACAATTTGTTAAACATGCTTTCCTTGCTCCACTTCACATTTCTTGCTCCCTTATCAAAGATTAGATGATCATATATTTGAGGGTATATGTCAGAGTATTCAACCCTATTCCATTGGTCTGCAGCTCTGCCTTTGTTCCAATACTATGCTGTTTTAATGACTACCGCTTTGTAGTAGAGTTGGAAGTTGGGGAGGTTGATTCCTCCCATTTTCTTTTTCCCAAGGATTGCTTTAGCTATTCGTGGGGGCTTATTGTTCCATATGAATTCCAGGAGCACTTGCTCCATTTCTTTGAAGAATGTCAAGGGTATCCCTATAGGGATCACATTGAATTTGTACAATGCTTTGGGGAGAATTGCCATTTTGACAATATTAATTCTTCCAATCCATGAGCAGGGGATGTCTTTCCATTTCCTTGTGTCCTCTTTTATTTCCTGAAGTAGTGTTTTATAGTTTTCATTATACAAGTCCTTTACCTCCTTTGTTAAGCTGATTCCGAGGTACTTGATTTTTTGAGGCGCAATTGTGAACGGGATTACTTTTCTCAGGTCACTTTCTTCTCTCTCATTATTTGCATATAAGAAAGCCATGGACTTTTGGGTATTGATTCTATAGCCTGCAACTTTACTATATGACTCTATTGTTTCTAGGAGTTTCTTGGTAGATGTTTTAGGGTTCTCTAGGTATAGTATCATATCATCTGCGAATAGTGAGAGTTTGATTTCTTCCTTTCCTACCTGAATGCCCTTAATATCTTTTTCTTGCCTAATCGCTATTGCAAGTACTTCCAGTACTATATTGAACAGAAGTGGAGAGAGTGGGCATCCTTGTCTCATCCCTGTTCTCAGAGGGAAGGCTCTTAGTTTTTCCCCATTGAGGACAATGCTTGCCATAGGCTTGTGATAAATGGCTTAATAGTCACTAATATTTAAAGTTTGCATTTTCCTAATGGCAAATGAAATATCTTTTTTTTCTTTTTTCTTTTTGGGTCACACCTGGCGATGCACAGGAGTCATTCCTGGCTCATGCACTCAGGAATTATCCCTGGCGATGCTCAAGGGACCATATGGGATGCTGGGATTCGAACCCGGGTAGGCCGCGTGCAAGGCAAATGCCCTACCCCCTGTGCTATCACTCCAGCCCCGCAAATGAAATATCTTTAAAAACTAATCTTGTTTGGTGTTTTGGTCACACTTTATTGTGTTCAGGGCTGACTTTTGGCTCTGTGCTTAGGGATCAGTCCCAATAAGGACGGGGAACCATATGCAGTGCCAGAGATTGAACCAAATCAGTTATCTGCAAAGCAAACATCTTACACACTATATAATCTTTCCGGTTCCTGAATAATGTTTGTTGTTGTTGAAATAATATTGCATATTTTTGTAGTAATTTTTTTCTAGCTTTAATTGTTTTAAGACTTCCATATATTTATTTATTTTTATGTTGATTTTGGGAACTCGGGGCTTACTCCTGGCTCTGCACTTAGGGACCACTCCTGGCTATGCTCAGGGGACCCAATGGGCTGCCCCAGATCAAATCTGGGCTTGCTTTGCCGTGTTCAGAATAAGCACTCTACCTGTCTGCGCTCTCTCCAGTCTTCTTATTCTTGTGCATCTCTTCACTCTTGCATCTTTGAGAAAATTTAGAATACTTATAACAGCTCTTTAAATTTTTGTTTGGTAATTTTATTATCTCTGTTATTTCTATATATATATGTTTCTACTTCCAACTATGGACTACATTTCTTGATTTTTTTATGTTTGGTAATTTTAACAGGTTGATCAGCTTTATTTAATTTTGTATTTACAATTTTTTGTTGTAGGTATTTAAAGAGCTCACATGGCCATAAAGATACTTAAAGGGCTGAGCACGTGTTTTGCAAGTGAGTCCTGTCATTGCCTCCACCCACCCCCACCCCAAACACTTGTGGGAGCATCCCTAATTTACTGTTATGAGTGACTCCTGAGCTTAGGAATACCTGTAATCACTGCCCATGAGTGACTTCCAACTTCTTCCAACAGGAGTTGAAATTGCTTGATGTGGCCCTCCAAAAAATAAGAGCCCAGACTTTATTTACATAGCAAGTAAAAGACCTTCAAGTGATCCATAGCTCCCTCCTCATGGTCAAGGCCCTTATATACTTGCCACCTCTTGAGTGTTTCAAACTCAAACAGCCGAGTAGATGCAAGGCAGATGAGTTTCACAGTAAAGCAGGCAGGTAGATAGAGGGCAATGAGTTTCTCAGAAAGTAATCAAACCAAGAGGTGATCTAAAGAAGTTACTCTGTCACCAGCTATGAAGTAGCCCTGAAACGTGAAGGATAAACCCCTGTGTGGATGCATGAATAAGAACCGAAGTGGATAAGACTTACTTATCAGCCAGCATTGGAGCAGAGAAGACTAGAGCCCCCTAGAGAGGAAAACCTTCATTTGCAAGAAGTAGCTGTGATAAGACAAGGAAAAGGACATCACAACTTCAAAGATCTTTCCCCTTGACATCACTCTCGCAACAGACTCTTATCTACATAAAAAGCCTCAAGCCACTATCGAGAAAGAACTTAAAAACTAACTTTGCAAAAGCAAGCTTCACACACACCCTCTTCTGGGGTTTGCCTGTATAAGCTTAGGTTATGTAATTATTTTCTTTCAAACAGGATTACTCTTCTCTGGAGAAGACTATATTCTCTCTGAACATCTCTCCTTCTCTCTCTCTCCCTCTCTTTCTCTCCCTTTCTCTTTTCTCTCTTTCTCTCTGGCACTCTCTCCGAGGCTGCCCCCTCTCTCGCCAGAATCCTTGATGAGCTACCTTCTTCATAATCCCTAGAAAATTCTGTGAGTCTTCATTCATCAGAGTAAGAGGGAACTGGCTTTACACGTGGGTTTGGTGCAGTGGGAGAAGGGAGAAGGGTTGAGTAAAAGAAGTAGGTGGACTGAGTAGCTTTTGAAATGTTGCAGGTCTCCTGACATTCTCAGGGGATCATATATGGTGTGAGGAATTCTGTAAAATAACACGCAACCCGGAGATTCTTCTTGCAGCGATTTATTAAGAAACCTCATGCAAACGGAAAAGAGGACGAAGGAAGGAAGAGGAACCAGAGGGGAACCCACTAGCTAGGCAGCTTCCCTCCTTATATACCTCTGGCTGCCTGTTTACGCCCAAGTGTCTGCAGCTGATAGGCTAGTTACACCTTGTGGGTGTGACAGGACATCCTGTTTTCAAAGCACGGTGAAATTAACAAGAACAGGTGTTGTTTACGAAGCACGTGGTCCTGTGGAGGCTCTCCACAGAATTCAAACTAGGGTTTGTGGATGCAAGGCAAGTGTTGGGGAGCAGTTTTATCCCCAATGGCGCCTGGACACGTTGCACACCGGGTCCGGGCAAACATGGGGCAAAGGATAACAGGCGTGCAGAGAAACACCCTCCAGGAGCAGCTGATGGCTATTCACTTTATTGCCAAATACACACATATTTTATAGGGGGTCTTGGCTTAAGAGGATGGTCCAATCACAGAAAGTTTAGCATTATTGGCCTATCGCCTCTCCAACTCTGATTTGCCCTGGTCCAATCTCAATCAGGGCTAGATGCTGCAGTGAGGAGGAGTTGCTAAGCATACGTGACAGTTTCTGCGTCTAGGGCTCATGTGACTAGGAGGTTGAGTGAGACTCAGCGAACACCTGGTGCTGGCTGCCACCCTGTTCTTGCCAACTTTGCCGAGAGTCTCCCTCTTGCGAGGCTTTGCTTTCTGGGCAGCTTTGCTTGGTCAGGTCTTATCTGCACCAGTATCTGTCACCGTGCTCCATATCTCCCCAATTAATTTCTATTTAAATTCATAGACTAACAGCATAAAAAATCATAAAGGGTTAATCCTGTTTAAAGGTATATTTACCTCTCATTTCCTTTGCTAGTAATACATTTAAACTATCATACTAAATTGACTTCTAGTCATTTTGTATGAACAGAGCAAGAGATGTATTAAGCTGAAAGGTGTCCCCTTCTGGGGACATTTTGCGATCAGATTATAGTCCTCAGGCCAAATTAGTCCTTCCCAACCGTAGCAGGGCCCTTGTCCAGCCACTTCTCTTAGGGGCATGACAGAATTCTTTCACAACCATGCTCTTAATTTATGATGTTTTGTGGCACTTATCACTTATCACTTTGGCCTATCCCGTTTCAATGCCAGGATAGCAGTACTGTAACCTTTGTACTGCCTCTGCTTCTGCTCTCACTCTTTGAGCATAAAGTTTCAGCACCTTACTCTAATGGAGGCAAGGTTTATTAAACAAACTTTAAGATGTACACCTAGGTTTTAGTTGGAATCATGTTTTGATGGCTGACCTAAAATATTATGCAAATGCTTTGGTATTGTCAAATACCAAATGTTTAACTAGTTTAACTAGTTAACATGTTTAACATGTTTAACTAGTTAGGTTTTTGGAATTTGAAGATATTTGTTATTGGTCTTTGTTTTATTTCTTCTCAATTAAATTGCCAGAACATTTTGAAAATTTATTGTTGTGGCTTCATCTCTTTTGATAAAATTTACCTGTAGATATTTTTGGCTACAGGGTTTAGTGCCAGTAAGTAGTAATGCTCCCTTTTCTAGAAACTGTGTCTTTAGGTCTTTATGAATATAATCAGATTGTGCAGTTACTTCCCACCTTTAAAGAAAATTAAAAAAATATAAATTATTTTTGTGAGAGAGAGTTTATAATCAAAACTTTATTGCATAGTGCAATCAAAGATAAAATCTGGAGGAAATGCTATTAGCTCAAAATCAAGATTCAAATAAAATATAAAACCAATATTCCTAATATATTTTAAAATCATCTTGCTTCTACTCTTTAAATTTTACTCTGACTCTAAATGCCATACATTATGTTGATCCAGCTTAGATAGCTTTAAGAAGTTAAAAACTGCCCTTGCATTAAATGTGCAAAGCTTTGTGATGAATCAGATGATTTCTGCTGTGGCCTCTCTCTTATATGAATATTTTTTTAATAAAAATGAAAGCAAATTATGTTTGCTATGCATTCAAATTTTATCAAGGAGTGAGAAACCACATTCATTTATGCAGACCTCATGCTCTCTTTTGAAGGAAATCAAATAATGTGGTTTATTTATTGATAAGCCTAGTTTGCTATGGTCTTAGAAATCTGCCATGAAATTGTATACTGTATGGAAGAGTAATGGCTTCCAAGAGGCCAGTGAAGACATTTGTTTTGAGAAGGAAAACAAAAATAATAACCAAATAAAAGTAATTCTATATCTTTCAGATGACATTTTAGGTATTAAAAACAAAGTATTATATATAATATTTATGCTGTTTCATATGAAGAAATAAGCAAACAATTCTGTGTATTGTCTTCAATAGAAAGCATACAAGATTGTGACATATTGTAAAATTATTATCTCACTTCTGGAGTTGGTCTTTTCTACTTTTATATATTCATTTTTATTCCCTCCAATTTCAACACTGTGAAAAAATGTAACAAGAGACTATATATTATATGTTATGATCTTATTATAGAATCATATGATTTAGAGCAAAAATAAGCAATTTTATGTGAATGGAACTGAAAGGTATCACGCTGAGTGTAGTCAGTCAGAAGGAGAGAGAGGCACACATAGAATACATAGAGTGATCATTCATACGTGGAGTATAAAAACCCACAGCATGGTAACAACCAATGATCAAAGCAACAGAATATTTAAGATTTAGTTTACAGAAAAGAACTTACCAAAGTCTGTGTGTGGGGGGGGCTGGGGGGCAAAGTGGGTGGAATGGGGAGTGGAGGAGAGGAGGGTGTAAGGGAGAGCTCTGAGTTCAATCATTCTCTGTCTATCCTATTGAACCCATTTGTGGGTTATAAAAAATAAAAGAATATGAGACTAATCACCAAGGACCATAGAAAAAGGACCAAGAGTCTTGGTCTATGGTTGGAAGCCTGCCTCAGTTGTTGGGGGAGAGGGTAGTTGGGATAGAGAATGGGCCTCTATGACAAAGAGAGTTGGAAATGATCACTCAGGATAATAACCGTGTGTGAAAATAGGTGAAGGAGCACATATGATAATCATGCAGCATCTGTATGGCTAACCATAAAGCTCAAAAGGGGAGAGGGAGGGGAAAAGGGAGAGGGAGGGGGAAGGAGAGGGGAAGGAGAGGGAGGAGCAAGAAAGAGAGAGACAGTGTCTGCCATAGAGACAGGCTGGGTGGGGAGCGGTGGGAGGAAAACTGGGACGTTTGTGGTGGGAAATATACTCTGGTGGAGATGGAGGTTGGAACATGGGATAACTGGAATAGTAGCATGAGCAGTTTTGTAACTCTGTATAACACGGTGATTCAATTAAAAAAAAAAAGGAAGGGGGACTCTGAGACAGGGGTGAAGAGAAACAGCCCCAGTGGCGGTGGTCTGGTTTTGGAATGTTGTATGCATGAATCAACACTTTTGTTGATGTTATTGTAAAACTTTACATCATTGGACTAATTTTTTTTAAAGGTGCTTTCAATGGAATTACACTCCCATTATCCCTAATGTGTCATAATGAATAAGGCAGTTCCGTGGCCATGAGAATAGTGATTAATATATTATATAATTTAAAATCAAATCACGAGCATCCCCCGCCCACACCACCATCTTGCCAGCAGAGAACCACCCACGGTCAGGTCTCCAAAAGAACTTAAATACTGCTGATGCTTCCCTGGTCTGGGCTGAGGACTCAGGGGCATTCTCAAAAATGGGGGCAGGCAGACTCCTCTTTCTGCCAGAAGGCACAAACAACAGCCTGCAGCTATACCCGATACCCTCCACCTAGAAACAGCTCAGCTCCACAACTGAACCTTATCAAACTATCCAGATCTGCAACTGGACCATTAGCTCTAAATTTCATACTACTATCAGTAAATTTCATAGTAGTGACTGTTGCCTCAAAATTTCACAGTATTATCATTCCCTTTGGCTCAGAGTAAATCTGACTAGAACCGTTGCAAAGAAGATCACTAAGCCCAATGACCCTAAATAATAATAGTGCTCAACCAGCATTAACTGACACAGTAGGTCCTCAGAGAATGACTTTAGTGAAATCATTGTAGGATTCAACAATTAACGCAAATTGATTTTTTTGTCTAAGTCTTGATAATTCCATTTGCCTTTATGTTTATGTTGTAACAAACAATATGAAGTAATTTATTTGTGGCTGCAAGGGGCAGGCTGGGGTGGGACATTGGTGGAGGGAAGGCTACACTGGCGGTGGGAGTGCTAGTGGGATTAGTATTGGAACATTCAATGTCTGAAACAACTCTATTATAAACTACAGTATCATAATAAAAATATCAAAAGAATAATTAAAATTCCTTCTTTTCAAAAACAAATTGCACTGTATCTTCAAGTCATAATTAATTCAAAAGAAGAAAAAATATTTCATTTTCAGCCTTATAATTACATAAACTTTGCATGCATATGACTAATTATTGTCAATATTAACACTATATAGCACTGTTGTCCCCTTGTTCATTGATTTGTGCGAGAGGGCACCAGTAATGTCTCCATTGTGAGACTTGTTGTTACTGCTTTTGGCATGTTGAATACGCCACAGGTAGCTTGCCAGGCTCTGCTGTGTGGGTGGGATACTCTCCGTAGCTTGCCAGGCTCCCTGAGAGGGACAGAGGGATCGAACCAGGTCGGCCGAAAGCAAGGCAAACGCCCTACCAGCTTTGCTAAGGGCGATCTGGCTGCGACATCTGTCACCCCATTGATGGCCGCGGTTGATTTGGCTGATCTGGCTGGCTAGGCGGGTGTCCCCTTCCTCCCTCACCGCTCCATGTGCGTCCCTCCCCAAGCAGTTCACTGGGTCGAAGAGGACGGCCTTCCCTGAACAGAGACAGACTGGTCTTGGGTCGAGGGTATATACGAGTAGCTGCTCTTCCCTGCTAGAACCTCCAGACAAGCTGTCAACGTCCATATTCAATATATTTAAACTTATTTTCTTTTTTGTGTGTATACGTTTTAATAATAGAACTACTAATATTCCTAAAACCTTTTGAAATACGAAGAAAGTCAACGATAGAAACAGATAAAAAGTCCAATCTTATTTAAAAAGGTGACAGAATACACTCAAACTTTTCATTGATATAAACAAGTAGACTACCGACACATCCTGGTTTGACCAAAGCTTTACTAGGTTTTGCATTAAAAAAGAGGAACCTCTCAGTTCATGCAATTGGTATATAAAATTATAGCAGATCATATTATATCTATGTGTATTTTAGTCCAAATAAATGAATCTGTAACTGATTTCAAGCAATAAATATATGATTAATGTACACATAGTACATACATATATATCATATATAAATATGATGTATATGATATATAAAATATGATATACATTCATACATATTCACATATATTCATACATACATAGTCATATACATACGTTTGAAGAGTCTTCTTATTTGTGCTTAAAACTTATTTTGAGAAATTTGTGATACTCATTTTTCAGCAAATTGTATAAGCAGTTATTTACTTTAGTTTTCTCTTTCATAGCTGAATATAATATTTTTCTATATACTCCCAAATTTATAATATTTATTTTATCATTTAAAAATCAGAAAATGGTGGTGGAATATGTGCACTGGTGAAGGGATGGGTGTTTGAGCATTGTATAACTGAGACTTTAACCTGAACGCTTTGTAACTTTCCACATGGTGAATTAATAAAAGAATTTAAAAAAAATAAATAAATGAAAATAAAAATCAGAAAATGCAGAGTTCATTTATAGCACAATAGATGAAGAAGAAACATGTTTTTATAGTAGGTTCATTTTCCTTTTGAAACATATTGTTACATTACTCACACTTGAATTCTATGCAAAATTCTAGTATAAAATTTTAAAGCATAAAATCGATTAAATACTAGCTGAAAAAATTGCTTCGATATTACTTTTAACATATGTGAACACAGAAACAGACATGGGAGATATATCTTTCATTGATACCATGATCACAGGTTTTTAAAACATGTACAACTTCAAGTTATGATCAATATCTCGTACATCTTTAATATCCACAAGTTTCACCATTGTGTGGATCCCAATTATTTCATACTATCATTTATGTTCATAATTTACTTGCTTAAAGACCTAGTATCTTGATTTTCGGAGCGATAGCACACTGGGTAGGACATTTGCCTTGCACGAGGCTGACCTGGTTTGATTCCTCCACCCCTCTCAGAGAGCCTGGCAAGCTACCAAGAGTATCCTGCCCACACAGCAGAGCCTGGCAAGCTCCCCGTGGAATATTCAATATGACAAAAACAGTAACAACAAGTCTCACAATGAAGACATTACTGGTGCCTGCTTGAGCAAATCAAAGAACAATGGGACGACAGTGCAACAGTGTATCTTGATTTTCTAATCAAACCTTCCCAGTCCAGCATCAAGAGATTTGGGGATCTCTCAGATGTTCCTGTCTATTTTAACCTTCCACTGTACACAGCACTACAGGCTGTAGTTTATTGTTCCTATAGCTATTTTTATTGAAAAAAAAAAGTATCTCTTTGCTTATTCCTTTGATATACATGGAATTATGTATATATGTATGTGTATATGTATGTGTGTATATATATACATATATATGTATATATACATATATATGTGTGTGTATATATATATATATATATATATATATATATATATATACACATGGTTTTGGCATCACACCCGGTGATGCACAGGAGTTACTCCTGGCTCACGCACTCAGTAATTACTGCTGGTTGGTGCTCTGGGGACCATATGGGATGCTGGGAATCAAACCTGGGTCAGCTATGTACAAGAGAAACACCCTACCCGCTGTGCTATTGCTCCAGCCCCACATGGAATTATATTTAACTTAAAAATGCTGTATTCTTTTCACTACTTTACCCAGGGTTTGATATTGTATTTGTCATATACTAAACTAGTGTTAGAATAAAGGAATGAATTTACTGTTCCATGTGAACCAACCAACAGAGGGTTAATAATTGAGGTTATAGTGATGCAGATAGAGATGTTGGAATTAGAACAGTTAACAATTATATGGAATATTCAGAAAGTGAACAGGTAATTGTAATGCAGAGTAGGGTTCCCAATGCTAAGAAAGCAGTCTGGTGATACAAAAGGCCAAGGAAGGAACCCAGTTACTACATTTAGGCTATACCCATGTTATTCATCTAGAATTGTTCCTTGTTCTGTTTAGATGTGTTTTAATGGGGGGTTAAATGTGTAGGCAGATAAATTACTTCTTTGGGCCTAGGAATGCTTCTTCACAGCACCAGTTGTCTTCAAAAGAAAATTCAGGATTTCCACAAAGCCTCAGAAATGTCCGTTTTTGAGATACTTAAAAGTAGGCATATTTTAAAAGCAGAAAGATCTTTACTATATTTTAATTTCTAATGTATCACATGAAATTTTCAAAAAATAATCTAAATTTATCTTTCTCTTAAAATATTTTACATATTAAGCACTACGCTGAATAGTATCATAAAATCCTAAGAATAACTCAAACTGTTTTGATGAGATGCATGATGAGAAAGAATGCCCCCTCCCAATTTTTTTTAAAGGCACGTAATTTCAAATTTTAAAGAAATCTTTTCACTTGTTTAATCATCATTGGCAGGTGTGCATGATGATATTGGTTGTATTTCTTTTATTTCTAGCCAAGCATTTACTATGCAATTTTATTTCTATGGAGCAAATTTCAATGAGACCAATGTATTTTTTGAAACTCATTTAATATCACATAGAGATGGGCCAGCATAGAAGACTCTTTAAGTGAATGCTTTTAGCTGCATCATTCATATGCTAATATCTTTCAAGTTTCAGTATGTTTTCTAGGGCTTTAGAAACCATTTTATCTTTAGATTTTTCATTTATGCTTGCCAAAACATAGAAAAAAAGATCTGGTTCACTTTCTAGTCAGTTTTTGACATAGTATAATGTAGCATTTTTAACAAATATCACATTGTTATTTTAACTGTTATATTTCTTATCTTTTACTATACATGTAGACATAAAGCACATAAGTTATATTTGAATTTAATAAAATGTATAGCATCTAAATACTAAATAACCTCCCCTAGGTTTTGGTGAAAAGTTTGTTGGACTAAATCATCATTTTAACTACGATTACAAATCATAGTACTACTTGGCCGGCTAGGACAAGATTATTGAATAGGGGAAACTTGTGTTTACCTTCTCCTACAAGCACAGCAAATTTTGATTTAATCTAGATAGAATCCTATACTAAACCTAGACAAATAGAGCTGCCATCGTGAGGAATGAAAAGGCGACAGAGCGGCGATTAGCTGAGTGATGCCTTCTTCGAGAGCCAACCCCACTGAAGGGCAGCAAGCTGGTGTTGGGAAGAGAATTCAAAGGTGCCCATCACACCTTAGGGTGAAGGGATAGAAGCTAGTGCCTGACCAAACAATTCTGTCACTATATTCAATAGTGCTGAAGCAGGAAAAATCCAAACTCTAGGGTATAAGCTAGTGTCAGAGTTGCTGAAATGCTCCATCTAGATGTTCTCATAACTTTGCTGTTAGCACTCTTGCTGGCGGCTATAGAGCAAGGCAGCTATGTTCACCGTTACGCCATCAATGTACCTCAGAGCTGCTATATTAGAACTCTGTGTTAACAGACCAGCTAGAGCCTCAGTACTGCAAGGGCCAGGCGATGGGAGGGGGAAGACAGAGACAGAGACAGAAGTAGAAAACACACACACACACACACACACACACACACACACACACACACTCAAGCATGCACGCACGCACGCACGCACTGACAACAGAAAAAATCCTTAACCTCTACCAATCATAGGGATAAGCTGCATCCCTATGGCAAGCCAGCACCCAACAGACTTCCCAAAGGATAGCCACCTTGTAAGTGGGTACACTACCTTCTGTGCTCCCTTGCCAGCTTTCTGCCAATCATTTGGTACATGTGCTGCGTCATTAGCTGGGACTGAGACCCCAACTTCCTTTTGGAATTGTCCTGATACAGGTTCTTCATTGCTGCTCTGTTCTAAATGAGTGTCGCACTTCAGTGGCTGCAAGGTGACTGCACACTCCTCAGTTGGTACTCAGGACCACTCCATAGTTTGTGCCAGGCACTCAGAAATGCAACGTCCTTTATTTTGCCCAGCTGACTCAGCACCAGAGCTGACAGAAGACACAAGTGACTTTGAAACCTAGCTGTTGCATAGGTATGCATGACTGAAGTAACTTAGCAGATGACAAGCACTTACATCTGTGAACCCTCAGTCACTGATTCGGTCTATCTAGCCTTGGCACACAGACACAACCAGCACTTAAAACCACAAACCCTAGCCACCACTCAGACTCACTCTACACAGCCACCCAGCTTCCACACAAGCCTACCAAAGCTCTTGTGTGGAATCAAACGAAATGAGGACATAAGAGAAATCAGCCCAGACTGAGAAATCAAGAGAAAAATGAGGGAAGAACTACAAAAAACAATGGAGATATGTAAAACCTGATGGTGACTTCAAAGCAATAGTTCAAATGATACTTACTGAAATGAGATCAATGAAAAACAGCTTCAACAAAGACAAGAAATATGAGAAAAGTCCAAACATAAGCTATAGAACTAAAGTAGACTATTTGAACTAAAATAATAAAACAGACAGGTCCAACACAATGAAAGAAGCTAAAAATTGAATCAGTGAACTCAATGGAAAGGTAATGGAAACCATTCAGAAGGCTAGGAAAAAGGAAAAAAGGGATTTACAGGACAGCATCAAGAGAAGCAACATTCACACTAAAAGGATTTTTAAAGAAGAGAAAGGGAAAGAGGCAGAGCAAATAATAGCTGATAACTACCCAAGACTGAGAAACCAGAAAGACAGCTAGTACCAGGAAGCTCAAAGGTTTATCAAAGTGAACTATCCCAAACAGATGCATACTGATGTATTGTCATTAAAATTTCGATGATCAAGATAAAATCCTAAAAGCAGCAAGATTAAAGGAAGGAATAAAAAGTGAATCCACCTCTGTAAGATAATCTTAAATCCTAAAGACCAGACAGAAAAGACATGATATTTTCAAAGTAGTGAAAAGAAAAAACCTCAAACCAAGAATATTCCAGCCAGGGAGGCTATCACTCATATTTGAAAGAGGAATAAAGACTTTTTTTTTCAGACAGACATCAAAGTAGTTCACTGCCACTAATCTGCTCCTGGAAGAGGTACTTAAAGGTGTTTTATAAAAGAAAATAAAACCCACTTGGAAATAAAAGATGCCACAATTTTTAAAATGTTGATAAGGTGAACAATAAGAGTAGGGCATGTTAGAGAAAAATTGAGGGTTACTTACTTTTAATTGAAAAATAGGCTCTAAGCCTATAACTCTGGGAATAAAACTCATGGTAACTTCAAAATAGAAATAGAAGTTAAATGTAAGTGGAACTCATTCACTACACTAAAGGCAGATGCCAAAGCACAAGGGAAGAAGATTGGTGGACCTCTAAGACCCAGTGTCCCTTTAGGAAGAAAAAAAAAATACTCTTTTTATAATAGTTTTATTACATGTCAATGGCTTAATGGTCTGAATTCACCAACTGAAAGACATGGAGTGGCAGGATTTATAGAAATTAAAACACAGCCCCTGTTTTCAACTGGATATTTATTTAATATTCAGCAATGAATATAGTATCGGAATAAAAGGTTAGTAAGCAACCATGTAGACCAATGGTAGCCTAAACAATGAAGAAGGAGCCACAAGAGTAGCAGATAGAACAGCTTCCTTGACAACTGCATCAACAGGTAGTGAGATGGTTGGAGAGATAAGTCAACAAGCTGTGGCACCCAAAGCAAAAACCAAAGGCAAACAAACAAAGCAAGGCAGAACCCAAGGCCGGAAACAAAAGTTGTGGCTGGTATGTGGAGAAAAGGGGAGTCTCAAACTGTTGAGGATGTAAATTAGAACTGATGGAACAATCTCAAAATAATCAGTGTGATCCATAATAATGTGATCCATAAATTTCACTCCCAGGTATCTGTTCAAGGAACACAAAAACAGTATTTTGAGGAGATAAATCCACACCTACATTTATTGCAGTGCTTTTTGCATAGGATATAGATCTATTCTTTGCACAATATGCCAAAAACTGTAACAAGTGCAAAGAATACATACAGTCTCAATGAAATCATGACAAACGTTATTATATGAATGTGAAATTTGGACTTTTGTCTGTCCTTTTCTCTTCCCTTTACTTGTTCTCCTCATCTTTATAATGTCATGAGACTTTTTAACCTGAGTATAACTCATAGACATTTATTTTAAATGTTTGATAATAAAATTTTAATATGAATTGATCATAATTTGAACACCCCCAGATAACTAGTTAGACTTATATGTATAAATTGTGGTCAGAAGTCATATAGAGTTTTGTATACTGCTATTTTTATTCTGTTTTATATATTTTTTCCTTATACATATGTATATTCTTTAACGGCTATAGGATATTTTAGTAATGGAATTAATCCCATTAATATTTAATTAATATTAACACTAATATTTAATTAATGGAATGTTTTCTAGTTAGTGTGGTGTTGTATATGGGTAGAAAACTCATTTTTCTAACATTATAGTGAATATGTTGATATAAATTCTTAAGTAAACTTAGGATACAATGTTAGAAGTAAAATTAAAAGGTTCATGTTAATTGTAGTAATTGTTGTAACAATTAAACCCTAAGATATAATAATGCTTAGCAGGATATGGTTTTTGCTAACAGAAAGGCCAGTCAGGGTGAGAAATAACCTTTTAATTTTTAGAGGCCAGGTGGAGAAGAAATATCATTATTCAGATGCACAAAATAATGGTGGCAGTTTCTGCCCTTATCAACACATGGCTTCAGTGGTCATCCTGAGAGGTGGCATCCAGCAAATAATTGGGAAGGAGAAGCAGAATGAGTTATTCCGCTGGTGATTTATATTCTTAAATCCTGAAGGTGACCTCAGTCTTACTCATAATACATTGTAGATCTGAGTTTTTGTTGATTTGCACCGATTTGCTAGGAGGCTAGAGAAGGCAATTTTGCCCTATGTCAGCAACCTTGTCTTTAGATGATGATTCTAGTAACATTAAAGTTTCTTGCCAATTATCCTGAGAAATATTTCACCCGGTTTATCACTACACTCACAGTGTAAAAACTCCTCGTCTTACCTCATTAGTAATCAGTAGGAATTTAAAAAAAGGTTTTCTGATCTTAAAGTAAAAACGTAAAAGACTTATTGTTGCTTTAATCGGCAATTCTTTACTTACAGTACAGGGGGGTGTTTAATGAATAGTGAACTGTGGAGTTAAAGATTCTTCTGTAGGCCTTTTCTTTTCTCTAGTGATTTTCTGTGTCTGTTCATTTGTTTGGGGACCACACTCAGTGGTGCTGGACTGAGTACTCCCTCGGCTGTACTCAGGGCTCATTCCCTGCAGTCTTCCAGGGAACCGCGTGGGGGTCCAGAGCTATCAAAGCATGAGCTCAGCTTGCTGACTTTTCTCCTTAGGCCTTATTTTGTAATACTTAAAAAATATTTAATAAAATTAGAAAAAAATATTCTTCTTCGTTTTTTTGTTTTTCCTTTGCTTTTTGGGTCACACCTGGAGATGCACAGGGGTTACACCTGGCTCTGCACTCAGGAATTACTCCTGGCAGTGCTCAGGAGACCATATGGGATGCTGGGAATCGAACCCAGGTCGGCTGTGTACAAGGCAAACACCCTACCTGCTGTGCTGTCACTCCAGCCCCTGATGTTGATTTTATAAAAACATTTAAAATATTTAAAACTTTTTTTTTTAATTTTTTTTGTCTGGATTTTTCATTATCATCAAATCTAGTCTAACAATGCTTCCTCTTTGTGTGATTTTGTTTTATTTTTTTTGGTATGTGTGTGTGTGTGTGTGCCTGGATTGTCATGATTTGCCCATGTTTTGTCCTTTACTTATTCCATCTTTTGTCTCCATCATGACTGTCCGTTCTGGTTTTCTCTCCTCTGCTCTATTCCTCTTGTCTGCCCCTCACAGTTTGAACTTCTTGCCTTGGTCTCTGAATTCTCTCATAGACTGCCCTTGTCTCTGTCAAAAATGATTGCTTCAGAGAATCATTCTTCAGATTAGTAATTAGCAATTACACCCTTACTAATAATATACTTATTAAAATAGTTAATATGTGCCAGCATGCTCTTGAGAGCTTCAAATGCAGTGTAACATTTCATCTGAACATCACTTGGATTGCAGTATGACATCACTCGCTCAAGGTCATACAAGTGAAGAGCAGAGGATGGATTTGCATTGCTGACATTTGAAATAGTAGATTCAGGTTTATGGGAAACCACTGGAGTACGGCCATTTCTTCAGTACCATTCAATCACGAGACTAAAGTTTAATGTGCGCACGTGTGTATGTGTGTGTGTGTGTGTGTGTGTGTGTATGTGTGTCTGATAAACCATATCTCTACTGGGCAGTACTAAGCATGTGCTCACTAGTTTTGCTATGGAGTTATTTTTTTTCTTGTCTTAGATTTAATTTTCTATGGCACTTCTGACTTGTAAAAATTGAGTTCCTGCACAAAATCTTTGAAAATCTCTTCCTGTATAGTTTTACTATAAGGTATTTCTTTTCACAATGTAGCAAAGTAAAGTTATAAACATTTCATTAGGTTAAATGCCTATTTTGGAAAGACTTTATTGAAGATTGCACCAGGATGTGTTAGCATTGATAGATATTGGGATAAACAATACAGCCTCACAGATCTGATATTCCAGAGTGGTGTTGACTGTTTTCTCTTTCTTTCCTAAACTGATGAGGGAGTTGAATTATCCCTTGTTTGATTCACTTTTGATTTCAAATTCCCTTTTTGTTCAAGTCTTGTAGAAAAAAAATATTGCAAATATATAAATCTCATCACTACACACTTTTGTTCCACAAACAATGAACTCTAATAAATAAATGGATGCTAAATCTCAGTATGTAAGCTATATGCACGATCTATGGGCTTTAATATTTATGTCTCAATATTAGAGTAATCCTGACCTTTCCACTTTTTTGTTTTACTGTATAACTCTCATGGTTGGCCAAGAAATTCCCTATGAACAGATAAATACACTCCTCACAATTCTATCACATAGATATTTCTTAGGGGGTAGGAAGTAACAATATTGTTTTGATTTATGCTCTATATGTGTGTACATGTATATACATGTATATATTTTTAGGACAAAAAAATCAGGCAATTGTTCCTCTTGGTAATTGTCTACTAGTTTATAACTCAAAACCAGAAATGTCATATTGCTGGACATTTTCCATTTTTCATTTTTCCATTTTTCATAATTTTTCATTTCATAATAGCATTGTAGCTCTAACTAAACCATAAGAGAACATCAGGAATCACTTGTAACTATAAAATAATAATGTTGTTTGTGAAAATTGATATATGACATTTCTCAATACTTTAGTATTTAATAATTTATTTGCCTATTAGCACAGCTATATCTATAATCTCAGGGCTGGGAGGAATAGAGACATTACTGGTGCCTGCTTGAGTAAATTGACGAAGAGCAGGATGACAGTGATACAGTGATATCTATAATCACGGGTAAAAAATATTAGCTTTAGATTTCAGAGTAAAAATTCCACTCTTTTATTCTATAAATTCTTTTAGCACTGTAGCACTGTCCTCCCATTGTTCATCTATTTGCTAAAGCTGGGACCAGTAAAGTCTCCATTGTGAGACTTGTTGTTACTGTTTTCGTCAAATCAAATATGCCACTGGTAGCTTGCCAGGCTCTGCTGGGCAGGCAAGATACTCTCTGTAGCTTGCCGGGTTCTCTGAGAGGAACGGAGGAATCAAACCTGGGTTGGCCGTGTACAAGGCAAATGCCCTACCCCCTGTGCTATTGCTCCAACCCATAAATTCTTTTAATATCATATAAATCAGTATCAGGATGTGTTTCTTAACATTTTTCTTAATTATATACAATTTTATTTGCACTTATTGAATAATAAATACAACTCAATATATTTAAATTTAGTTTATCTTTTTGTATATTTTCTCTAAAGATTATAAAGCCTTATAAAGTTATGCAATTTAGCAGCTACAAATAGTGATTCTAAAATTATAAAGAAAACTTCAATTAAGGAACAAGTGACATATAGTACACAAAGTTCAAATAAGGAGATAAAACTATTTCCTTTTTAAAAGTTTATTATCCTCGCTAAAGTTTGTAATTTCACCCAGTAAACCATAATTCTGGCTTTAAAAATTAAGTATACCAGCTATTAATATAATTTTATTACCTTGAATCAGAGGAACTTAATTTTCTTAGTTTGGTTTTTTTAATTTACTAATAATTTTTCTTAGATATAAATATCTTTCTTATAGGGAAGGTAGTAAAATTTATAAGTACTAAGTAATAAGTATTCATAAAAATTTATAATTTCATCAGAGATTTAATCTTAAGCTGTATGTCATATTAAAAATCTTTGTTTTCCTGAATACATTAGAATCACTTAAATATATTTAAACCACAAGCCATATATCTTACACAATATTTTTTAGGTTTACTTTCTAGTGTTTATTAACTAGAGTGGAATGAGTTTAAGGTAGTAGAAATGGGATGAAAGTGTTGAGATGTATATATTTTTCTATATAAATTATTCCATAAATCTGTAAGAAATGCTTGTAGTGTGTTTGTGAATAATGTATTGTGCTAAAATATGATATATTTGTTCCTGTGCATATGTATTTTATAGAGTTCAGATTGAGTCTACTGGATTGCTTATGGAAATACCTCAACTTTGTAAAATAGGTTATTGGATATAGGTATATGCTCTATTCAAACTTAGCAATAAATTCCAGTTTTCCTTTTTGGGCCAAAGTATTCATATTTTACTCTAGTAGTTGCCTTCCACTGAACCATATAAAAGTGACTCAATTGAAAACAAGATTTTCAGGTTCTGGAATTTTTTTTTTTTTTTTTTTTTTTTTTTTTTTTTTGCTTTTTGGGTCACACCTGGCGATGCACAAGGGTCACTCCTGGCTCTGCACTCAGGAATTACCCCTGGCGGTGCTCAGGGGACCATATGGGATGCTGGGAATCGAACCCGGGTTGGCCGCGTGCAAGGCAAACGCCCTACCCGCTGTGCTATCACTCCAGCCCCTCAGGTTCTGGAATTTTTAAAGTAGTAAACATACAAATCTGAATGTAAGTATTTTAAATTTATGAAGTTTTGATAATACCAGAAATGGATTTTTGTAACTATTTTAGAAAGAATTGTAGAATTGTATATTCAGAAGTCTTATGAATGTATTTTTTTTCTGTTCAGTCCCCCAAGTCTCAAGACGGTAGTATATTTATATTGTCTTTATAACTATAAGGTGGCCTGTTTATATATTAAAAGTTGGGTGGAATGCGATTGAGGCAAGTCTCTTCAAAAAGTGAAGATTATTTGCATAGGACTTTCTTCAAATTCTTAATTTACAAAGTTTGCTGGCAGAACTACATTTGTATTTGACTGGGTTTTGGAAAGGGATGGGACAAAATATTTGAATTCATGATGAACTTTTTTTTTTTTCTTTTTGGGTCACACCTGGCGATGCACAGGGTTACTCCTGGCTTTGCACTCAGGAACCACCCCTGGCCGTGCTCAGGGGACCATATGGGATGCTGGGATTTGAACCCGGATCGGGCCCGTGCAAGGCAAACACCCTACCCGCTGTGCTATCTCTCCAGCCTATGATGAACTTTTTTGCGACTTTTCTGCACCTTACTGACTTTCATGAAATGGAAAAGCCCAATAGTGCAGGTTTTTTTTTTTCAATTTTCTGAAACTTTTATTTGGTAAATTAAGTCAATCTATGCACACTATAGTATGTATTAGACAAAAACTTTATTGATATAAAGTTTTAATGAGTTACTAAGTTTTCTGCAAAATACAAAAATGATAAATTAATTTATCATTAATTAATTAAAAAGCAATAGAGATGGATTTATTTAATTTTTATGTTTTATGGTCAGTATAGGCAACTATAGAAAGTGATATCTAGAAATTTTAATATGCTAAATTTGCAAAAATAACTAACAAAGTAGAAAACAGTATTATCCATAGATAATTGGAAAAACTAACATTTCCATAGTCAATAGTATGAGTGTATATATATATATGTATATATATACATATACACATATATTGCACACACATGTATTTGAATGCTTAGGAAATGCATTAAATGTGTAAGATATCATGCTTCAGAAATTTTAGTTTACATAAATGGCAGCCAAGTGAGATAAGAAACATTCGATCAGATGTGATTGGTGGGTTTTATTTGTTTGATGGAGGTTTGCTTAATGAAGTTTCACTTGAGTTGTTTGGAATCAGAGGTTGGTCTCTGGACTACCATATGTTTGGGTTTTGTTATTGCTGCTGACCTTTGGACTAGGTATGTAACAACTGGCAAATTTAAGTTTTCTTGTCTTAGTATTTGGAAATGATATAAGAATACCTACTTATCTCATGGGATTGTGTTTCTGGGTAAACATTTCTTTTATTACGATTTTACTATTTGCTTCCCTTTGGAAAGTGAATCAATTATCTTGGTTCTTAATAATCAGGTTGTCACCAATCTATGATGCTTCTGCACACTTGAATCTTACATGCTTAAAATTAATTGATTAAAACCCACTTAGGTAGCAGACAGATATTTAATATTTACCATAACTGATTTTTCTTTCAAAGAAACTATCTTTGATAGTTTTGTCCTCCATTATAGAAATACTAATAGCCCTGATTTTAGGAGACATGAGGGAGAGTCAGTACTAAACGGCACTTGGTTTGCAGTTGGGAGATCACAGATACAAACCCAGGCCTCAGGCCTCTGCACATTGGTTTTTAAATTTCACTGTCACTGTCACTGTCATACCGTTGCTCATCGATTTGTTCGAGCGGGCACCAGTAATGTTTCTCATTGAGAGACTTATTGTTACTGTTTTTGGCATATCCAATACGCACGGGTAGCTTGCCAGGCTCTGCCGTGTGGGCTCAATACTCTCAGTAATTTGCCGAACTCTCGGAGAGGGGCGGAGGAATCGAACACGGGTTGACCGCGTGAAAGGCAAACACCCAACACCTTTGCTATCGCTCCAGCCCTTTTTAAATTTAAATTTTTAAACTGAAGTACAGTGACATACACATTTAAAAAGTTGTTCATGATTTGGTTTCAGTCATATAATGTTCCAACACCAGTAACACCCTTTACCAGTGTACATTTCGTACCACCAATGTCCCCAGTTTTCCTCTCCCACCCCCTATACCTCGATGGCAGGCACTCCTCTCTCTCTCTCTCTCTTTCTCCCTCTCTCCCTTCCTTACCCTCACCCCCTCTCTTTTTGAGCATTATGTTTTGCAATATAGATACTGAAAGATTATCCTGCTTATCAGAGCCGCAGACCAGTGGAACAGGGTGGAATATTCCTACACACAACCTCAAATGTATGATCATCTGATCTTTGATAAGGGAGCAAGAGATGTGAAGTGGAACAAGGAAAGCCTCTTCAACAAATGGTGCTGCCATTACTGGACAACCACATGCAAAAAATGGGGTTAGACCTCAACCTGACACCATGCACAAAAATCAGATCAAAACATATTAAAGACCTCAACGTCAGACCACAATCCATAAGGTACATAGAAGACAAGGTTGGCAAAACCCTCCATGATATTGAAGCTACAGGTTTCTTCAAAGATGACACGCAACTGAGCAACCAAGTGGAAACAGAGTTAAACAAATGGGACTATATTAAACTAAGAAGCTTCTGCACCACAAAAGATACAGTGATCAAAATACAAAGACAATCTACAGAATGGGAAAGGATATTCACCCAATACCCATCCGATAAGGGGTTGATATCAAGGTTATATAAAACACTGGTTGAACTCTACAAGAAGAAAACATCCAACCCCATCAGAAAATGGGCCGAAGAAATGAACAGAAACTTTTCTAAGAAAGAGATACAAATGGCCAAAAGGCACACACAAAAATGCTCTGTATCACTAATCATCAGGGAGATGCAGATCAAAACAACTATGAGATACCACCTCACACCACAGAGACTGGCACACATCCAAAAGAACAAAAGCAAACGCTGTTGGAGAGAATGTGGGGAGAAAGGGACCCTTCTACACTGCTGATGAAAATGCCGACTGGTTCAGCCCTTTTGGAAAACAATATGTTTGTTTCTCAAAAAATTAGAAATTGAGCTTCCATTTGATCCAGCAATACCACTTCTGAGAATATATCCCGGAAAAACAAAAATGTATAGTTGAAATGACATCTGCACTTATATGTTCATCATGGCACTATTTACAATAACCAGAATCTGGAAAAAACCCGAGTGCCCGAGAACAGATGACTGGTTAAAAATCTTTGGTACATCTATGCAATGGAATACTATGCAGCTGTTAGAAAAGATGAAGTCATGAACTTTGCATATAAGTGGATCAACATGGAAAGTATCATGCTAAGTGAAATGAGTCAGGAAGAGAGTGACAGACATAGAAAGATTGCACTCATCTGTGGAATATAAAATAACAGAGTTGAAAACTAACACCCAAGAATAGTAGTATATAATACAAGGAGGTTGGCTCCATGGCTTGGAAGCTGACCTCACATGCTGGGGGAAAGGCAGCCCAAATAGAGAAGGGGACACCTAGTAAAATGTGGTTGGAGATCCCGTGTGGGAAGGGAGATGTGTGCTGAAAGTAGACTAGAGACTGAACACAATGGCCGCTCAATACCCCTATCACAAACCACAACACCCAAAAGGAGAGAGAGAACAAAATGGAATACCCTGCCACAGAGGCAGAGTGCAGGAGGGAGGGGGACGGGATGGGAGGGTGGGAGGGATACTGGGTTCATTGGTGGTGGAGAATGGACACTGGTGGAGGGATGAGTACTCAAACATTGTATGAGAGAAACAGAAGCATGAAGATGGGTAAATTTGTAATTGTACCCTCACGGTGACTCACTAATTAAAAAATAAATAAAATTAAAAAAATATTATCCTGGATATCTCTTTACCTATTTTTGACACTCACTTCCTATCCAGAATGATCATTTATAACTATTATTGTCATAATGGATCCCTCTCTCTCCTGACTACCTCCTGCCCCCCCGCCCCCCAAATAGTTATGGCACGCTTTCACCCATTGACCAGTCCTCCTGCCCCCTATTTTCCATGGCCTTGGATATTATTCTCATACTATTTTTTTATGCCACAGATGAATGCAGACATTCTATACCTGTTTCTCTCCTCTGACTCATTTCACTCAGCATAATTCTTTCCATATCCATCCATTTATGAACAAATTTTATGACTTCACGCCCAAGAACAGATGACTGGATAAAGAAACTTATGGTCTCTCTACACAGTGGAATACTATGCCTGAAATTTGCCTCTGTACATTGGAAACTCAAGTGCTTCAGCAGAGTACGACTTCTCTGGTGCAATGCATGTACCAGGAGAAATGGGAGACTTCACCACTGAAGATGTACAAGATGTACAAGATGTACAAGGGCTGGAGTCAGGATTTAGACACCAGGTGAGCATGCATGTAAACACCACAACTGAAGTTATAAGCCCAGCCTAACACTATAACTAGAATGTATGTGTACCCTGCACCTAAAGAAACAATTCCTTTTATGATATCCCAAACAACTGTGATTATAGCACAGCTGCAAGTATTCCAATAACATTGCGATAAGTATAATCTAATACAAACAAGAACAACACTACCTGACACATGTTGTCTTAAATTTATCATAATGGCGATTTCCGGAGCTCTATCTACAAAGCCAAAGCACAGAAAATCACTATGAAGAATGTTACTGATCTACAATACTGACCATGATACCTGAACGCTGGGGGGAACTTAAAATTCAGTAGGAAAAGTCCATTTTTTATAAAAAATAATTCAAAGGATCACAGCAGTAGTGGGTAGGGCACTTGTCTTGAATGCAGCCCAAGTGGGTCTGGTTCCTGGCATCACATATAGTCCCCAGAGCCCCACTAGAAGTGATTCCTGAGAGGAGAGCTGGCATTAAGCCCTGTGCACCACTGTGTAGACCCAAAAGTCATTTAAAAAAAGAAAATAGGTCTAGTGGCTGTCTCTAGTTGGAAGCAGTGGTAGATGTAGGCATAAAAGTCTGTTGTTGGAAAGGAAACATGAGCAGACTCGGGATATGAGGGGCAAAAAATATTATCAAGCAAATCATATCTACTACTTAATAATTTGAACTCATATCTTAAATCCTAGTTGAAGTTGTAGGAGAAGAGAGTATTACGGATCCTGTTAGAATAATAGCAATTGATTCTTAAGGCTGTGCGTGTGTGTGTGTGTGTGTGTGTGTGTGTGTGTGTGTGTGTGTGTGTGGCAGGTGTTGTATGGGGGAGTTCTCCTTACAGTACTGTGAAATCAATTTTTGTCTCTCATGTAATACCTGTTAAGGACATTTGAATGATGATTATACATAATTGTGTAGACAGAAGTTCTGACATGCTTCAAGCATAAATAGAGTATCACCTCATGGCAAATTTTAATGGCTACATATTAAATTGAAATTATTTAAAAGATTCATATTTTATTTTATTTTAATTTTTTAATTTTTTTGCTTTTGGGTCACACACAGTGATGCTCAGGGGTTACTCCTGACTCTGTGCTCAGGAATCACTCCTGGTGGTGCTCGGGGGACAATATGGGGTGCTGGGAATAGAACTCGGGTCAGTTGCGTGCAAGGCAAATGCCCTATCCACTGTGCTATTGCTCCAGCCCCAAAGATTTATATTTTAAAATTCATAAAGTAATTAGAGATTTTTGAGAAACATTCATATTGTTTTCCAAAAAGGCTGGACCAGTCAGCCTTCCCACCAACAATGGAGGAGAGCCCCTTTCTCCCCACATCCACGCTAACAGCAGTTGCTCTTGTTCTTTTGGATGTGTGCCAGTCTCTGTGGTGTGAAATTATATATCATCGTTGCTTTGATCTGCATCTCCCTGATGATTGGTGATGAAGAGCATTTTTTCATTTACCTTTTGGTGTTTCAAATTTCTTCTTTGAGAAAGTTTCTGTTCATTTTATTGCCTCATTTTCTGGTGCTATTGGATATTTTCTTCTTGTAGAATTTAACCAGTGCCTTGAATGTCCTTGATATCAACCCTTTATCAGATGGGTATTGGGTGAATATCCTTTCCCAGTTTGTAGATTGTCTTCTGGTCACTGTTTCTTTTGAGTTAGAGAAGCTTCTTATTTTAAGATAATCTTATTTGTTTAGCTCTGTTTCCACTTGCCTGGTCAGTGGGTATTGGGTGAATTTTCTTTCCCATTCTATACACTGCCTTTGTATCCTGGTCACTGTTTATTTTGAGGTGCAGAAGCTTCTTAGTTTAAGATAGTCCCATTTGTTTGTCTTTGTTTCCACTTACTTGATCAGTGGCTTTTCATCTTTAAAGATACCTTTAGCTTCAATTTCATAGAGGGTTTTGCCAACCTTTTCTTTGGTGTATTTTAGCAAAATCACATCTGGGAATATATCCCAAGGATGCAAAATGGCATAGTAGAAATTACATATGCAACTGTATGTTCATTACAGCACTGTTCAGCATTGCCAGAATCTGGAAACAACTGAGAGCCTGAGAACAGACGACTGGTTAAAGAAACTTTGGTATATCTACACAGTGGAATACTATGCAGCTATTAGGAAAGATGAAGTCATGGAATTTGCTTATAAATGGATGGCCATGAAAGGTATCATGCTAAATTAAATGAGTTAGAAAGAGAGGGACAGACATAGAATGACTGCACACATTTGTGGAATATAAAATATCATAATATGAGACTAACACCTAAGGACAATAAAGACAGGGTCAAGAAGATTGCTCCATGGTTGGAAGCCTGCCTTATGAGCTGGGTGAGAAGGCAGCTGGGATAGAGAAGGGATAACTAAGTCAATGATGGTTGGAGGGATCGCTCAGGATGGGAGATGTGTACTAAAAGTAGATAAATGATCAAACATTATGGCCTCTCATTATCTGTATTGCAAACCATAATGGCCATAAGAAGAGAGAAAATGGGAAATTATCTGCCATAAGGCAGGGGTAGGAGTAAGAGGTGTGTGTTTGTGGTAGGGATTCTGGGAACATTGGTGGTAGAAAATGTACACTGGTGTTCGACTATTGTATAACTGAAATTCAAACATGAAAGCTTTGTAACTGTAGCTCATGGTGATTCAATAAAAAATTGTACACTCAAAAACTAAAAAAAAGGGGCTGGAGAGATAGCACAGCGGGTAGGGCGTTTGCCTTGCACGCGGCCGACCCGGGTTCAAATCCCAGCATCCCATATGGTCCCCTGAGCACGGCCAGGGGTAATTCCTGAGTGCAGAGCCAGGAGTAACCCCTGTGCATCGCCGGGTGTGACCCAAAAAGCAAAAAAAAAAAAAAAACTAAAAAAAAATTAGAGAAAACAATATCATAAGAAAAATAAGTTTTACCCATATTTAAAAATAAGTCAGAGTTGATGAACATTTTATTATATTTAAGAATCATGAGCCAGTCATGCCTGAGAGAGGTGATGGTTTGCGTTTTCTTGAGATAAGGTGGGGGTGGTCTCCTCTCCCCTCATTCCCATGCCACGTCTTCTGAGCTGGTGTTTGATATGTAGGCGTTTGCAACTTTGCATATATGAAAGAGGTACAATTTGTGATCTTGTCACATTCAGTCTGAGCAAAGTCCCACTTTTCCTCAGCCATGAAACAAGCTAAAAGTTTGTGTGATTTCATTCCAATCTAAACCTGGATAAAGGTATGCATTATTTTTATATAGCTCTTTCCATAAAATACTCTGGGTTTCTTAAGTTGATATGTCTCCTTAAACTGATACTCTGGATTTTAGCTACCCAGTTGAGGAATCAGGAGACTGCGTAAGGTGAATTTAGAGCAACCTGAAAGTGCCTCTTTTGACATTCTCAGGGAGACTGTAAGGAGGATAGCATTTTATGAGTAAAAACTCACAAATTGTTGAAGATATTTACCTTTCACTGAAGTGAAAGTTCAGGTAAAGATACTTGGATGCAGATGCCCAACCATTCATTTTCCTGTCTCTGTTCTCATCCTCTTGCTAATAATCTCATGTCAAAAGGAGGCATGTTTTTACTTTAGTTGCCCTATATTTAAGGTGTTGTATGTTATCTCCTTCCCATTGGATACATTCTAACTCCCTTTTCAAAAGTATATTCAATACTTTCTGGATGAAATGAAGCTTGGGCATCTGAGAAATCTTTTCTCAAAACAACAACCAGACAATCCAATTTTAAACAAGTTTTCTTCCTGCAAAATTTTAACAGGCAAAAAATTGCCAAAGCTTCTTCTCCTTGCCTTTATGGTCTTTATCTAAAGATTCTAATCTTCTCCCCAAAGTAAAAACTGATACTTTTGGCTGAACAGGTAAAGATCAGAGACTCATAAGGGTAATCATAGAGACAAAAGAGATAATTATATTCACAATTGTCTAAATATATTCTCCTTTATACTAGGCATTCACATTGAGCACAAAATTAGGAGGAACAAGGGAAATAAACTGTACAGATGCTAAGTTGCTCAAGAGAAAAAAAATGAAAAAAAACAGCTTTTAAAAGATATTTCAATATGCTTATGAATACAGCCCATGTATACGAAATATGCAAGGTTAGCAGATAACTTTATTTTCTGAAGTTCAAGGAGCTTAATAGGATTCCGCCTTGAGTAAATAGTATAAACTGTGTTCATTGGCGACATTTACATTCAGAAGTTGTTTTCTCTTCCATCTTCTCAACCTCAAATTCTTCTCTGCTTATCCACTATGTTTTCAATCTCTTGTTCCTGATTTTGCTTGATTTAGTGAGGAATGAGGTCTATGTAAAGTAGTTGCTCACTCAGCACTTAGCAAAAGGAAGCAAAATTTGTGGCATTGGCTCGGCTATAGATAAGCTGTGAGAAAAGATTGCGGTTATTAAAATAAGATAGTGACTGTTAGATGCCTTTGCCAAGAGGTTTATTATAATAGGATATGGATCTTTTTAATTAACTCAGTAAAAAAGTACTAAATCCAGAACACCCTCACTGGAACATATAGAGGAGACTGTTTTAATTCTCTAATGAGTATTATAAAATTGGCACCTTTTTATTTAAAAGTATTTTCCACTCTGTGTCATGTACTATCGTAGTGAACACAAACATTGGACATTTGAGACAGCAGAATTCATGATATAAATACCAAAATAAAGATCATTTTCTTTTTAAAAATCTCAGCATCCTTGAGCAGATTAATTAATCTCTTTGTGCATTTAATTCTGCATGTGTAAATATAAAACAAGTTTATCTTGCAAGGTTGTTGTAACTAGTAGCTAGATTGTACATATTGATTCTGTAGCTGAGGATCTGATACTAGTCTTCAAAATTTAAGGTTAATAATAGCAGTGTGTAGGGCGTTTGCCTTGCACGTGGCCAACCCGGGTTCGATTCCTCTGTCCCTCTCGGAGAGCCCAGCAAGCTACCAAGAATATCCCACCCACACGGCAAGCTACCCGTGGTGTATTTGATATGCTAAAAACAGTAACAAGTCTCACAGTGGAGACGTTACTAGTGCCCGATCGAGCAAATTGATGAACAATGGGACAACAATGCTACAGTGCTCTTAATAATAAAGTAATAACAATGATCATCATTATTATCCATCTCTTAATCATGTTTCAGTCTCTAGGACTGAAAATAGCAATAGGTTCCTGGTAATTGCATCTAGCTTTTATATATTTTCCTTACTTTGTCTAGCAATGGGCCAACAGACCCACCCACCGGATAAAGCAGTCAGTGCTTTACATTACACTATTTGAGATGGGTTCCTTATTTTTTATAGTTTCTTGCCCTTGTGTACATATGTACTTCAACTGTTCTCATGCTTAGGTTGCTCTATTATTTTAGATAAAGGATCAAACTCTTATAGTCTAGCCCACTGATGTGCCTAAAGCAGCACACATGTGTTTGGTTTTAACATACTTGCTTGTATTCCCTGATATACATTCTCTGTCCCTCTCGGAGAGCCCAGCGAGCTGAGGCCCGCATGGAAGAGCCTGGCAAGCACCCCTTGGCATATTCGATATGCCAAATAGGGTAACAATAACAGGTCTCATTCCCCTGACCCTGAAAGAGCCTCCCATCACTGGGAAAGACGAGTAAAGAGAGATTGCTAAAATCTAAGGGCTGGGACAAATGGAGACGTTACTGGTGCCGGCTCGAGCAAATCGATGAACAATGGGATGACAGTGATACAGTGATACAGTGAAGGATCAAACAGTATTCTCTCTCATGCCTAAAGAGCTAAGACCCTTCAAAAGTCAAACTGATAGAAAAGCTTGATTCCTTCTCTCCAAGAATTTGGTTAGAGTTTTTCTTCTTCAGAAAATACAAACGCAGTTGTTACTTCATTCTAAGTAGAATGAAAGGCCTGTCAGCAAGGTCTTGCTCTGAGCCCCAGTCTTCTAGGGATTCTTGGGGTACAAGGCCACATTTAAGCTGAAAGTCACTTGAGTATGTAAACGAACAGAGGAGGACTCATAATTAAATGTTTCTCTTTCATACAAATGGTTTGAGTTTGAATTATTTTAATCAAAAACAAACCAATGAAGCAAAAACAAAACTGACAAACATTGGGGAATGATCCAAAACTACATTTCTTGGGCTTTTATTTGGGGGGGGGTCATACCTGGTGATGCACAGGGGTTACTCCTGGCTTTGTACTCAGGAATTACTCCTGGTGGTGCTCAGAGGACCATATGAAATGCTGGTAATTGAACCCCGGTTGACCGTGTGCAAGGCAAACACCCTACCCACTGTACTAACGCTCTAGCCCCCCAAACTACATTTCTTTGTTGAGATACAAGTGTATGACCTAACTTCTGATTTGGATAGCCTACTACAAAATTTACTGCAAACATGCAATAAAAGGGAGGGTTGAAGATAGTATAGCAGGTAGGACATTTGCCTTGCCAGCAGCTGATCTGGTTTGATCCCTGGCACCATTTATCACGCCCTCACCCCCACCAGGGGTGATCCCTGAGCACAGAACCAGAAGTAAGTCCTGAACACAGTTGGGTGTGGTACCCAAATAAAAACCAACCAACCAAATGTAAAGTGCAATAAAAATAGAAGCAATTGTTTTTTTTTTAATCCATCAATATTTTGCTGACAAATCTTCATGGTTTCCAGAAAAGTATTCTTACAGTCCCATATACTTTTCTATTACAGGCCTATATACTTTTCTGGTTGGGGTTTGGGGTGATAAATGTTACAGACCCATATGGGCTAGAGCAATAGTGCAGCAGCTAGGGGTTCGATTCCTCTTCCCCTCATGGAGAGCCCGGCAAGTTACCAAGAGTATCGCGCCCCCGCAGCAGAGCCTGGCAAGCTACCCATGACATATTCGATAGGCCAAAAACAGTAACAAGTCTCACAGTGGAGACATTACTGCATTACTGGTGCCCGCTCGAGCAAATTGATAAGCAACAGGATGACAGTGACAGTGACAGGTCCATATTACCTTGTCTGAAATTCCTGAGGTCCAGTGTATTTCTGGTACAGAATTATTGCAATGTTAGAAAGACAATAGGCAATAAGGTGCTTAGATTGTCTGTAATATAGAATTGTCATTAGTGTCTGTATTAACAACTTATGAGAAAATAGTTTACATTTTAATGAAACATGCAAAAAGAGTCAACCTACGTAGGATAATAAAGACTATAAACTTGCATATTAGTGTAGGGTGGATTTTTCTCCCAAGTTTGTTTAGGTTAGTCCTGTATTTGATGATAAGAGAGTTATATAAACACAGGGCGGTTGATAAATATAAAGGGTTGTGGAAACTTAAGTAAGAAAATTATGAGCTTCATAATTCTGAACAAGCTATAATAAAGTAGAGTAGACGATATTGACAGAAAGTTTTTGCCCATATTGTACAAATGAATTTGGAACAATCCAATTTATTTTATTATGGTCTTTTACGTAACATCATGGATTACTGGATCATTTCAGAAGTTTTGGCCCAAGTCACATTTAATTTGTTCATTATTGTGACATAAATTTTTAGTTTTAGAAAGTTGCCAGTGGGGCTGGAGCAATAGCACAGCGGGTAAGGAGTTTGCCTTGCATGCGACGGACCCGGGTTCGATTTCCAGCATCCCATACGTTCCCCTGAGCACTGCCAGGAGTAATTCCTGAGTGCAGAGCCAGGAGTAACCCCTGTGCATCGCCAGGTGTGCCCCAAAAAGCCAAAAAAAAAGTTGCCAGAGGGGCTAGGGCGATAGCACAGTGGGTAAGGCCTTGCACGAGGCCGACCCAGGTTTGATTCCCAGCATCCCATATGGTCCCTTGAGCACCACCAGGAGTAATTCCCGAATGCATGAGTCAGGAGTAATCCCTGTGCATCTCTGGGTGTGACCCAAAAAGCAAAAAAGAGAGAAAAAAAATAATGTTACCAGAATAACCCTTACCTCCAGACTCTCCTTCAAATTTGTGACTCTGTCTAGACTCTTTCCATTGTAGGGCATAGTACCTAAATCCAATTATTCATAATCAACATCAAAACATCATTCTTGCTGATGTTTTCTTTTCTCCTTCCTCATTATATGTCAACTCTGAATTGATCACCATTTCCCTTTTTTAATCATAAAAGCTACACTCCACACAGACATTAAAGTATTTCATTATTCACAATGCCAGTGCATTGCATACTATGCTTTATGAGTAGACTTGAAATAAAAACAAAATTGTATTTATTTCACAATACATACCATTTTCTGCACAGTCTGTGCCCTGCCAATCTTTTAAAGAGTCTTATGTCATTTCCTTCTGCCTGTTATATTTTTTTTAAATTCAAAATTATTTCTCTTTATAGGCATTCACACACTATATGTATATGCACGTATACACATATATGTATATATACATTTGTAAATTTTATTATTGTAAAGCTCTTTACACATAATTCACCTGACAATTTCTTGCTCATCCTTACTTAATATTATTAATTTAAAGATTTTCCTTTCATATAAAGTAGACTTCCATTCTTACCCTTTTAGATAGAATCCTGGTACTTCTTTTCAACTTATTAGAATTTTATCACATACTTACTTATAGTTTTTAGTTAACAATAGGATCTTCCCTATTAGAAAATAATACTTGTGTGGTCAAGTATTACATCTTTTAGACCACTACTGTAGACTCAAGGCTTAGAAGAGATGCTGACATAGGAGAAGATAAATGATTACATGAATAAATGAATAACTTAATTGATAGTGACTAACAGCTAACAAAGCAGTCTCACACTCATTATCACATTTAATCTCAAATCAACCATGTGAGGTAAGTAGGACAGGTATTATTAGCTCTAGGTTATAGATAAACATGCCAAACTTAAAAAAGATTAAATGACTTGATCAGGAACATGGAAGATTAGAATAATGTCATATTTCTAATTCTTAGCTCATCCTTTTTCCCATTATTTTCTTTAATTAGACTATTTTTCTCTGTCCTTGCAAATGAAAGTAGGTTTGAACATCGCTGCTTATATCTTTCAATGGGAAACATTCATATAATAGATTTATAGGAAGCTGAAATTTAGGAGGAACAAGTCTTGCTCCTAATTGTTTCCTTACCAATTAGACTGTAATCTTTTAGGAGAAGATAAAGATAAAGTTAAATTAACTGCATACCAAGAAACATAGTTACAAAACAATGAAAAAAAAGTACCCTAAGTTTAACCTACTTCTGCATTCACCAGGGAGCACAAGGTTTGAAAAATCAAGTAAAATGAATGAAAATATGTTTATGACCAAGGGCAATATCTGATACTAAAGAGAGAAGGGAAAGTATATTTGCACGAGTAATTTGATTGAGACTTTCTTAGAGCAGTAAGCAGACTCTTTAGCACTTACACAGGCTAAAACATTATATATGCAAATAATTTGTTGCTCAAAAATTTTTGAAAAAATGAAAAAAGTAACTTCTCTTTTCAATGGCGAAGGTTATTCTAGAGACCAATTTCCTCTTCTCTTTGTTTTCCTTATCTATAAAATAAATGGATTAATTAAATGTTTCATAAGTAATTTCTCTTCCTAAAATACTTTTATGGAGATTTGGTAGAGTAAGGAGGGAGATATTCTAATTGCAAAGCCTTTGATAGAAGTGGGCAAAGCAAACTGATTTATTTCTCAGTCTCAGATCATTCAGTTTTTAAAATAGTATCTAACTGAGATGGAATAAGTGAAGACAAAGTTCTCCTTGACAATTTTTGACAGTTTTAAGAAGCAGGTCATACACAACCACAATGCTGGTTCCCCAAAGCGTATAGGTCAAAGATTTAGGTCAAAACTACGACATACCAGGAATGGACTCACTAGTAAGTATAAGCCAAATGGGAGTAAACTATCATCAAGAAGACAAATTGATAATAGGTAATAGGCATTCAACTGACTGTTCTTTTATAATATATGTAAATGAGTCTTTCAGGAATATGTTTGTGAATTCTCACAAGGGAAGCAAACAAACCTAAATATAGATAACCTTTAGCATATCTCGTGGGTTTCAAAGTGTTTTTTGTTCATGATGTGTTATGGAGAGGACTGTGGAATAATGGTTTAGCACGTTACAAATCTGGGCTTGAAATCACAGAGATCTGTGTCTTAATCTCGGCTCTGGCATCTCTACCTTTCCTGTGGTCATGGGGAAAAGTATTGATATGTCTGTATTTAGTCTATCAAATGACTGTCTGATAGTAATCTATTTCTATAAATAGTATAATTCATATAATCATTTACAATGTAATCTGCTACTTACTGCCTTTTTGTTGCTCTTATTTAAGAAAATTATTTCTATAAAGAAGATTACTATTTCTAAGTTGAATCTAAAATAACTTCAGAAGTGAGAAAAATTAATGAAGTTACATATCATTAAAGTTGTTAATGATAAATATTTAAGAGTATGTTTTAATTAATTATTTTATTTTATTTTATTTTGCTGGGGGAGGTCACACCCAACAGTTTATTACAGGCTCTGTGCTCATGAGTCAATCCTGCTTGGGGGATATGTGGTTCACTTTTTTTAGATAATAAAAATAATTTAATTACTTATGACCTTCTTTTCTTTTATGTCTTTGCTTCAGTTTCTTTCCTATGGCTCCATGTGGAGAGCTTTTTCCACTTAGTCCAAGAATTTCTGGGGCAGCACTTTATTGCTACATTATTATCTTTGATTTTAAAACTCCAACATTGCTAAGAAACAAACGCAGTGTGTTGATGTCCATAATTGTAAATCTATCTACTTTTCTTCCATTTATGTTGCTAGTAAGTAATCACATTTTTTGTATTCAGCTGGAGAACATCATGCTATTTAATTGGCAGTGAGGTTACTGCTGGCTACTGAGTTTCTCTTGGAAATTTATTTAAGGCAAAACCATGTAATTTACAATCCAAGCATGTCAGTTATATGAATTCTTTATTTGCTGTTTTTGGTGAGGGCATGCACAGACATTGATCTTGATTATCTAGACATAATTAGCAGTTTATTGCAGAGGAAATATGAGAATTGGCATTTTATACCTGGCAGAGAGTAGGCTACTGTGTACAGAGATGAGGAAAGAACCAGATTCAAACACTTTCTAAGCAAGTCTTACATTTTGCAGTGAAAAAGAGAAAGAGGTAGAAGGGTTCAGTGTCATTTTGGAAATGTTAATTTTTTAACCAGTATTTGACTAGGTAGGTTAAGGAATCATAATTTGGATATTCATAGTTTGTAGGTGGTCAATTGCATAATTGTGGGAGTACCCACAAATGTGAAAGGAATGTACCAGAAGGACAAAACCCAGTAACCTGCTGCAGTACATTCTTATTTTTGTTACATCACCTGAAGGCTCTTGGAAGTACAGTTTCCCTAACGGTATTCTGGAATGCATGGTTTGGAAATTGCTCAAACAGTTCCATTGGCTTAAGATTCTTACTCTTAATGTATATGTGCTTACCAAAGAACTAGAAGTATAGATATAGAAAAGTATACTTAAGGGGCTGGAGTGATAGCACAGCGGGTAGGGCATTTTCCTTGCATGCAGCCGACCCAGGTTCGATTCCCAGCATCCCATATGGTCCCCTGAGCACTGCCAGGGTAATTCCTGAGTGCAGAGCCAGGAGTAACCCCTCTGCATTGCCAGGTGTTACCAAAAAGAAAAAAAAAGAAAAGTATACTTAAAAATTTTAATAGCATTTCACAAAGTTTCTATCCATGGACCCTCACATGTTTTTAAACTGATAATACCTGCTAAAATCAGCGACATGAAATAAGGAATGCTGTATTACATATTGGCTTCAGTAGGCAATTCTTTAGTTGTAAATATTAATCTTACCTATAACACCTAAGAACAAACAAGTTCACATTATTAACCATTAGGATAAACATTTGAGGTAAATTTCAGATCGCAGAACCTCTTATTTTTTTTATGTGACTCTACCTTAATGAAATAGGTAAATACTACTCATATTAAGAACTATTATTTTCTTAAATTACTAGATGTCTGACATTATAGAGGCTATTTAACACATGCAATTTTTGGAAAACTCATAACAAACCCATAAGGCATAGAGATATTACTATCTCTTAAACTAAGAAAAGGGATATAAAAATGTTAATCAGTTTTTTAAAAAAATCATGCAATTAATTAGGGTAGATTTGAGAATTGGAATCAATTTTCTGGATATTAACCATTTCGGAAATGCACAGAGGACAAGAATTTTGAATTTGTAAGGGAAATGCATCTGTGAAATTAAGGAGTGTAACCAAGGTGAAAGAATTTGAACTCCTAGAAAGATTAGTCAGCTGAGACATAGGTAAGAGAGGAAGCCATAGAGATTTAGTCTGAGCTTGACCTTTCTGATACTGATTAACTTTCTATAGAATTATGAGATCTAAAACATTTCTTTTTTTTTCTTTTTGGGTCACACCCAGCGATGCTCAGGGGTTACTCCTGGCTTTTGCACTCAGAAATTACTCCTGACGGTGCTTGGGGGACCATATGGGATGCCGGGGATCGAACCCAGGTCGGCCTCGTGCAAGGCAAATGCCATACCTGCTGTGCTATCGCTCCGGCCCCTGAGATCTAAAACATTTCTTAACCCTATGTCAGTTTTATTGTTTTGATCAGTAAATATGGATTAGAGTTTTTTCAGGGACCTCTCCCCAAACCCAATCTTGCAGTACCCCAATAGATAAACTGCAATAAATCTATTGCTAACAAGTATATTTTGCCTAAATGATGATGGGATTATGATCAGGAAAACAGGTTTTCCTATGGAAAAATATGCAGTTCATATTTAATTTATGTGCCTACATCTTATTTTAAAAATTACTAAACTTATTTGTGTAATAATAGTGGTTAATGAGTTAATGAAATCAATAAAGTAAAAATTGATTTTTTCTACATATGAGTCAATAGTAGATGATGGATTCCATTGGAAGATGAAAAAGAAAAAGAAAAGGCCTCATCTCAGGATTTTGAATGATAAGAACGTTATGGTAATTTTTACTCTATAGTCAATTTTAGGTTCCTGATTGGCTCACTTTCTATGGCCAATCAGTAACCAAAACAGCAATTACCATTTAATAATCTGACTCTGAAAATGGAGTGCTCTGCTCCATTGAGGAGCCTTTTTTTTTTTTTTTTTTAGTGAAGGAGGTTAGAGCTGCAACTTGCCGTGCTCAGGGCTTACTCCTGATTCTGCTCAGCAATCACTTTTGCCACTGCTCTGGAAACCAGCGTTGTGCTGGGATTGGGCTCTGGATGGCTGCAAACAAAGCACCTTTCTTATTCCTTGGGTCCTAGAAAGGTCATGTTTTTTGACCTGTGATTATGAACACACATTTGGGATAGCTCTTTCCTCTTCAACTACAGTAGAGAATTGTTATAGAATTATCTCTGAGGAACAGCATTGAAAAACCTCACTCTCCCCCTTCAGTTTTTTAAAGTGACAACATCCCATTTCATAGTCATTTATAAATTGGCCACAACCTTACCTTTTGTGCTCTTCTTCACATGAATTTTAGCTTGCAAATACATCTCTTATGGTATAGCTCCTTCCCTTTATGAATCATAGGAAAGAGACTCAGTGATTTTGTTTATTCCCCAATGTTCTCTGACATATGGGTGAATACTACCCATTTAAAAGTTCAATTCACATGCTACCTCCTCACATAAATATCTTGAGTTGAGTAAAGTGTGCTTCGAATAACAGTATTACCAATAGGATGTAAATGTTCCCACATGTCTTCTGACTAGCATGATGAAAGATATTCTGTGGCTCTTCTCTGGAACCCCAGTAGTTACATCAATACATGGATAATAAATTTCTAAGTCTAGATAGTACTGAACTCTTGGTATCAAGCTTCAATTTCTTGATCTGCTATAAAAGAAAGCTATGCTATAATTGGAAACAGAATTGTACAGATAATTACAATTCCATAATCATAGATGTAACTAATTAAAATCTATCATGAAGTCTCATAAGAGGAAGTCCAAACAACTTATGAAGTGAAGGGTCGTTCCATGACTATGTCACCTAACCTGAGTGACTCAAGTCTCTTCAATAGATAATTATATAAGAGAGTAGTTTTTGTGTGTATGCACGTTTAACAATTGACAAGCAACATTTTTGTGACTATAACATAAAATCCATAAAAGATTAGTTTGATGGGACAAAATTCCTGTCAATGTACAAAGTTAAATATTGTTGTGATTATTTTTACAAAAAGAATCTATGGCTTTTATTTGCAACTTTTCCTTTCATTTAGAAAAAAATGTATTCCATGTTGTTTCAAAAACTATTACAGTGTCAAGAAATTTAGAAGAGCTCATGTTGATAGTTTAAATGACAATTAGCTGTGTCTTTTTGTAGGATAGTAGTGTTGAGGCTGATTCCAAAGTAGTATCTTGGTTTCATGGCTCCCTGGTAAAAGATTATATAATAGGTTGATAATGTTTTCAGGTTGAGGGGTCACCTTTTAAGTAGCAAATTAACTTTAGCAATTGGTCACTTAGTTCAAACCACTCTTGACAAAACAAAGGCACAGAAGGGTGAATTGACTTGTCATAAAACTAGCAGATGTCTGTATCAAAACAAAGTTGAAATCTTTTGCTCTGTGGTCAATGGATGTTCTCTTAAACAAAATTACAAGTTCTGATATTTTTACCATAGCACTGTATAGCACTGTCGTAGCACTGCCATCCCATTGTTCATCAATTTGCTTGAGAGGGCACCAGTAACATCTCCATTGTGAGATGTATTGTTACTGTTTTTGTCATATTGAATACGTCACCGGTAGCTTGCCAGACTCTGCTGGGCAGGTGAGATACTCTCGGTAGCTTGTCGGGCTCTCCGAGAGGAATGGAGGAATAGAACCCAGGTCGGCTTCGTGCAAGGTAAACGCCCTACCCACTACGCTATCGCTCCAGTCCATTTTTAGCATATATAAAAGTAATTCGTAGAGACTTTTCTTCAAGGAATAACAGTCAAGTAAAACAAAATGTTATGCAAATGTAAATGTCCTTACCCATAGCTTTTACAGAATTGTCTTTATTTTCAGCTGAAATTAAAAGTGAAATAATTGATAGCTCTAATGTTTCTTCTGAATGGTCCTTTTATTTCTGGATAAATTGATGATGACATTTGAAAAGACAAGGTGTAGTCCAAGCTAACCTAGAAGATATTGGAATGTCAGCTAACAAAATAAAATAAAACCCAGTCCATACCTTCAGGTTTTTTTAAACAACCCAGTGTTGTTTTTAAATTTCTCCAAATAAAGCTATTTGTAATAAGAAAATATTTATTAATTTTGCAAGTTTTAACTTGTAGTTAATAGTAGTTCTTAAACTTACCAAGAAGATATCTCTATCTATGAATATGTTAAATTAATTTCTCTCAGTTGTTTAGAGAGAACTTATTAGATTTTATTAGAATTTTTATTTTTATTTATTTTAATTAGATTTTATTAGATTTTTGTTACTGTTACTTATTTAAAATAGTTTCCCTATTAACTATAACACTACTCTAAAATGCTTTATTATATAATATGTCCCAGAACAACTTTCTAACGTGATGGGAACATTCTATGTGTCTAAAGTTCCGTGACTATGTATATGGGGCTACTAAGCACTTGAATTGTAGTTAGTACAACAAAGAAATTAAATTTTTTAAGTGCTTAAATTAAAATGAAAAATATGATACAGTATGTTCTACACGTAAAGAGATTGGGAGTTTCTACACTGTCTAACAGCAAGCAATGCCCATCAGCAAGCTAAGAAATAAATTTCTTGGGACTGGAGCAATAGCACAGATGGTAGGGAGTTTGCATTGCACGCGACCGACCCGGGTTCGATTCCCAGCATCCTATATGGTCCCCTGAGCACTGCCAGGAGTAATTCCTGTGTGCATGAGCCAGCCCCTGTGCATCACCGGGTGTGACCCAAAAAGCAAAAAAAAAGAAAGAAATTTATTTGAAAAAGAAACATCATCTATAATATAGCCTAGGATATAAAATTATAATTAAAAAAAAACCTCCCTCCCAAACTGGAGAAACAAAAAGATGGAGCCAGAGAATAACTTACCAAAACAACAATCCAGGCATAGAAACTTCCTTTGGAACCTATATTAGGGCAGGGAAATCTGAATTGTGATTGATGTATTGTTGGAAGATCAGTGCGGACTACTCTTTGAGAATTGACTCCAAGAACTGCTCAGACAGGACACCACACAATTTTATGAGTTTTATTACTAAGTACTCCATCAAATTCCCATTATAAAATGGGGGGAAATTCCTGCATGCTTTAAACATGGATAGAGGAAATGGAATTGTACTGAAATTTTCTGTAGTACTTATGTTTCTTAACCTTGACTGGTCTCAGAAGAAACTAGTTCAGTATCCCTAACCTACCTGACTTTTAGCAGAGGCTAAATGACCTGGGGCAAGGAAAATAGTCAACCTCAGTGAACTCTGCTCATCCACCCTCTCCAATAGGAGCAGATAAAAGCACCTGTGAATTCATAGACCAGAAGCTTAGGTAACTAATAGACTGAAACAAATCACAAGATTATAAATTGCTTCTCTTCCTGCAAAACCATCACATTAGTAGGAACTATCACAGCTGTTTCTTTTAACTAATATGTTAGATTTTGCTATCAAAAATTGGAAGGATGAGAACAGCTGAAGGACACAAATTGAAGAGACAAAGCAAAGCAATAATCACATGTGGTGGGAATATTGGGATCTTCAGTGCAGAAATTTAAGACATGATTAAGATGCTGAGGTCGCTAATGGATAAAGTAGCAGCATGTGAGCACCTGTGGTAATAATAGCAATATTTGGAATTCCTCAGAAAGAAAACAAAATAGCAAATTTACAAGAATTAAAGCAAATTACAAGAATAAAGAATGTGTTTTATGTTATCACTATCTTATTAGTGAGACTGGAATTAAATGAAGAATAATCTAAGTTTGAGGACACATTAACAAAACCTTCAGAACTGAAAAGATAAGAAAACAGAGACTGAAAATAATTGCAAAACATATATTCTTCGCAAACAAATTAGGGAACCATAAAGAGAAGAAAGAGAAAGTAATAGGAGAAATATTTTAAACAATAATAATGGGAAAAAATAATAACATAATGATATGGAACTTCAATTTAATAATAATACATTTCAATTCAACCACAGAAGAATACACAGAGAACACCGAGCAAATAAAGGCCGTACAGCCCCTTCTCGGCAACACTCCCTCATGGAAAATAAGAGCCTCAGGTAACAAAACTATAGCTGGTATATTCTTTTCAAATGTTATCAAATGAAAGATATAAAGCCCTGAAAAATACAGAGATTGGACATAGGGGAGATATCATAACTATCGAGAAGTAAAGATAACGATTGCATTTGACCTATAAAGTCTATGCAAGAAGAGAGAAAAAGATATAAAGTGTTGAGATTAAGAAAGCCTAACTAACAACCAAGGATTTTGTACCCTGTAAAATTATCACTTCACTTGTATCACTTGTCATCCCGTTGATCTTCTATTTGCTTGAGTAGGTGCCAGTAATGTCTCCATTCATCCCTGTTGTGTGCTAGTGTAGCCCAATGGTATCTGCTCACTCCAGGAACAGGAACAGCCTTGAACTGTTCGTTCAGGGTTTTGACAAAGAAGTCTGACCATCTTGTAGGTCTGCGGCCATGCAGTCTTTTGACATCCCATGGAATCCAGTAAGTAACAGCTCTAGTCCAGTCTAGTCAGTCATCTCTAAATCACATCACATGTCTGGCCCATCTGATTTTCAACACCTTGGAAAATGAGACAGCATCCCTGATTCTTTTTTTTCTTTTTCATTGAATCTCCATGTGGAAAGTTACAAAGCTTTTAAGCTAAGTCTGATTCTTGATCATCGATGGAGTTTGGAACTCCGGATTCCTTCTCTCGATTGAGTGAAATGTGATATTCCAAGCACAGCTCTTTTGATTCCTCTTTGGGATACCTGAATAGTGTTCTCATACTGTTTTCCTAGGGCTCAGGTCTCTGAGGCACATGTTAGTGCAGGAAGAATGCTGGAGTCAAAAAGATGTGCCAGGATCCAGAAGTTCTTCATCCTCTTAACAGCTTGATGCTCTTGAAGGCGTTCCATGCTGCTCACTTCCTTCTTCGTAGTTGTTCCTCATGTTGAGCTCTTGACCCAGGTACACATAGCTGCTGCATTTGGAGGTGTTCATTCTGTTCATCCAGAGAGCAAATTGAACATTAGGGACTAGTTTGTTTTTCATGAACATTGTCTTGGTGAGATTCAGCTACAGTCCAACCTTTCCACACTCGCAGTTGAAGTCGGCCAGCATTTGTGCCACTTGGTTAATGCTTGATGTTATTAGAACTTTGGTGTTATTAGAACAATTTGGTGTTATTATTAGAACAATTTGGTATTATTGGTTTACCAAATGATTATGAAAGTCATCAGCGAAACGGAGGTGGTGTAGTTGCCAACTGTCTATCTTCACTCCCATTCCTTCCCATTCCAGTCATCCCATGACATTCTCGATGGTGGCACTGGAGATTTTCAGTGAAATGGCATCACCCTGTTGAACCCCTCTCTTTACATCGATGATCACTTCCTTATAGAATGGTAAGATCCTTATGGTGAATCTGTGATACAGCTCACAGGGAATCTTGATGTACTGAGTTTGAAAGCCTTGTTTGGCTAGGGCTTTGGTGATGTCTTCAGTCTCAACAAAATCAAAGACCTTCTTTAAATTGATGAACGTTAGACAGAGCAGCATCTTGAACTCTCACGAAACTTCAATGTGCTTGGTCACTGTGTAGATATGTTCGATGGTGCTGAATCCTTTTCAGAACCCGGCTTCCTCGCATGATTATCCTTCATTTAGTGTTCTGCCTATTAAATTCAGGATGACATGAGTGAACAACTCGTAGATGATGGACAACAGGCAGATTGGGCAATAGTTGCTGATGTGGTGGACGGCTTCCTTCTTATACTATAGAACTGTCCTGTTGTTTTTCCATTGGGACGGAACCTTGCATTCAGGCAGGTAGCATCTGAATGCAAGGTTCATTGCAGTACATGTATTGACAAATACTAACGGCAGATTCTTCAGGTGTTCAGGTCTGACCTTCTCTGGACCGTGTGCTTTACGTGTCTTTACCAATGAAATGGTGTGTCAGATTTCAGACGGGTGGGCATTGGAAATGACATATCCATCCTGCCAAATTTGGTATGTGGGCAGGTGGATGTGGCTGTCAAAGAGATCTGAGTAGATGTCATGAATAATCCTTTCCATTGCCCTTCTGGAAGATGTGATAGATCTATCAGGACATCGTGAAGAGGAGGGCAAGTTAAGAGTCAAGAACTGAAGGGCAGGTTAAGGGTTAACTGCTGAAGTTGCCCTTTGTAACTACTTGACTGCTTTGAAAGATGTCTTCAGGACCTGCCGCTGGGCAGGACTCTGTCACCAAATGGGCCAACAAACTGCCCTAGGAACATTTGCAGGGAAATAGTTAACAGTCAACAAATGTTTAGATATGCAAATCAAGTGACCTATGTGTGATCCCCTTTGATATATAGATGTGATTCCCTTTGATATGTGAGATTTTCATTTGTCAACAAATGTTTAGATATGCAAATTAAGTGACCTATGTGATTCCCTTTGATATGTGAGATTTTCATTTCTCCCCCAAAAGGGTATAAAAACAGCTAGCTTTTTGAGTTCGGGGCCTTCAGTTATACCACGCTATTGAGGCACAATTGAAGGTCCCAATATAGCTATATTGGCTTAAATAAACCCCATGCATTTGCAGAAAGAGTTGTCTTGGTTTTGTTCTTTTGTCTCTCTGAGCCTCCCCTGGGCAGAGATCTGCCGCCCCTAACAATCGGAGGGCAGCCATCTTGGTCTTGTAGTTGACTAAGGACAGGCGAGCATTGTGAACACTTTTTCCAGCTTCTGCTGCATTGGCAATCACTACTGGTCTTCTTTCTTTGAGGTCTTCCTTTATAGATTCTCTGCACAGCTTTTCGAACTCGGACATTAGCTTGTGATTGCTGGAGGCTCATGCCAAACCATGTTGCAAATGAGCTTGAGAGTTTCTGAACACAGGCGTCTGTTTGTGGCTTTCCCACCCTCGGCATTCCTCATGTAGCCATGGAGGTCTGAACCAGTCAATCATATTCCTCGTCTATATTGTCAATGACAGCATCTTCCCACGTTGATGCAATAGTGCCAAAGAGCTCTGTAGGATAAGATAGCCTCAGGTAGTTTAGGCTTATTGGGTTACTCCCATTACAGTGCTCCTATTCCTCTTTGTTTATTTGTAGCTTCTTTCTTAGTGTTCTGTTGACTTGTAAATAATGTTTTTCTCTTCTCCTTGAGTCCTTTGCATAGTATATTCAGAGCAAGTCCTTTTTTTATGGCAGGAAGTCTTAACAAATGTTATGCTTTTGTAACCTGGGAGTCATTTGACTCTACATGATATTTTCCTCCAGGGCATCTGTTCTCTTGACCTAAGCCTCAACTGCCCTTACTCCCTAGCACCCCCAAAGCAGGGTCCCGACGGGGGACGGGAAGGACCCAGGGCAAGCGGTGAGTTGTCTGCTACCCTGGCATCGAGATGGGCCTGGCCAAAGTGCCTAATCTTAACTAAAAGTTAAGAGCTTGATCATGGACAAATGCTGTCACGATCCAAACAGTGATAACTAGATTTAGACCCTGCTAGGGTGAGGAATGATTAATCTGGTCTGAGTGCTGTGGTCTAAGCCTGTGGCAAGATGTTGCCAGGAGAGCTGCCTTGCAAGCCTCAATGTATCTCTTGCTATGTCCATGCAAAAATAACTAGTATTAAGATGTTAATGAGTGTTTGGAATGGGTAGAGGAGAAAAAACCCTTAAGAGGTATTTTGCCTACTGGCAGTCAGGAAGGGCTTTAAAACGCCCCTAGGTTATGTTCCCTTTAAACCTGACAGCCCTCAGGAAGGGCTTTCTTATCTTGATTTTGCTACCTGGCTGGGTGTAGCCTAGAGGGCAAGGTGGGAGAGACAAGTAGGAGGAGAGACTAGAGAAGGAGGCGGCAGTTGATCCAGAGAGAGGCTGGAGCTGGGAGTGCGGGAGATGAGAAAGATGGAAGATTGAATAAACAGTAACTAATCAGCAATTAGCTTGGTCCTCGTTCTTCCTTTGCCTTTCCTTGACCACCAGCCGTCCCGATCCAGTCCACACACTGAGGTTCCAGGGCACCGAACGTGGGCGGTGAGACAGAGCCGCCGGGAGAGCCCGCAAGTGCATTCGCCCCTCGGCGTTCTTTAGTTTTTTACAGAGCTCCAAGTTGGTGGTCATTCTGGGAGTTCTCTTCTTAAACTTAAACTTTGCAGTCCTTTCTCCCCACTCTGTGAAGTAGAATTTTTTATGAAGGAGATGGTGGTCTGATCCCATTTGGAATTTTGGGACAACAGCAACATTGGTCAGGCAAAACCGTCGATTGAATATGATGTGGTCAATTTCATTATAGAACTGTCCACAGGGAGAGTCCCATGTCAGATGTTTAGATTCGGCCTTCTGGAACTGTGAGTTACCATGGATGGTCTTGGTCAACATGATGAACTCAGTGAGTCTCATACCCTCTTTGTTCCATTCTAGGCCATGGGTCCCGATGAGCAGTTCTTTGGGCAATGTTCTTGGTCCTATCTTGTCATTGAAATCACCAACAATAATCTTGTAGAATGTGTGGGCTTCTTTACATAACTTCTCCTGTTCCATGTAGAATTTCTCAATTTCTTCTTCACCACAGTTGGTTGTTGGTGTGCAGACAACGATGATGATGATCAAAACTGCTGGCAGTGCACCACATTAATTCAAGTGTAATCATCCAATTTGGGTTGTTAGACATTTGAATGAATCAATGCTCATGGCCAAGTTCATGTTGACAAGGACACTGACATCACCGATGCCTCCACTGTCACATGTTCCAAGAAACAGTTCTTCTCCAGTGTCAAAAATGACATGATATGATCGATGCCTTCTTGTTTCAGTCAGACCAATGATGTCATACTTGATTTTCTGTGCTTGCACCATCAGGTCCACGATAGATGCTTCCGATGCCAGTGTATGTGCATTGAAAGTACAGACAATTATTTTAGTTCTTCTTCTTTTTAGCGAGTCTAGTTTGTCCCTGAGACTTTATCAGATTTTCCTTGCTCATCCTTCTTAATGCTGCCATATTGGGGGATCTTTCAGTGTCAGGGGATGAAGCCCATTATTGTTATTGCTTTTGGCATATCAAATATACTACGTGTAGCTTTCCAGGCTCTGCCATGTAGGTGGGATACTCTTGGTAGCTTGCCTGGCTCTCTGAGAGGGATGAAGGCTTTTAGGGCGGCCTCTAATGGCCCTTACAGGTGTTCCCATAGTTCACACCATATTTGAGCCTCATCAGATATGGTGCTGTAATTATGGAAAATAGGTATTAAGTGTCTTATGATGTGTTGTGCAGTCGCAAAGAGGCCATGTGGTCTGGAAAATGGCCTGGAGCTTGGCGGTGGCTGGGTAGTGGAGGTCCTGAAAAATTATGATTCTAAAAAATAGAAATGATGAGAGAGATAGTACAGGAGATAATGCAATTTCCTTTCATGAGGTCAAACCCTGTTTGAATCCTAAGCAACCTATTGTCTCCTAAACATCACCAGTGGTCATTCCTGAGCACAGAACCAGGAATAGGCCTTGAGCTCCATGGGATGTGATTCCCCAAAATAGGCAGTAGCTTTCCCCCAAGATAGATTTATTGTACATGCAAGCCACCTGCTGGAGCCCTGTAGTTTACTAATATATAAATATTCACGTGGTCATTGTTCAGTAAAATGTCGACAAAATGATGGTGTGGTGTTGGAACACTGTATGCACAAAAAGATATCATTAAAAGTATTGTAAATTATGGGACTTCAAAGAGTATTTTCTTAAAAAATACTGCATGATTGGGTATATACTTAATTAGGCATACATGTCCATATATACATAAAATATGGCTGCGGTGAGTTATTTTGAGATTGAGCAAATGTGCATGTGTAGAGGCAGGGGTGTCTGGGCAATAACTATACCTTTTAACTTTGCTGGGAAGCTTAATAATGCTCTAAAAATAATCCCATAAAATCATTAGAGAGCCACAAGTGACTAATAGTACTGTATTGGATGAGACTTATCTACAGGCATTTTTGCAGTTACCAATTCTTTATCCACAGCTAGTTTTTTTCCCCACTATTTTAGAAATCACTGTCTGCAATTTTAGTTACTGGTTTTAAATATTTTTTCACACACACTCTCCCTATGTGGCAATGGAATCCCTAGTCTCCATTCTAATCCAAGCCACATGTTAGTACTATTTGTGAACTTGACCCTTTGACTACTATGATGATAATTTCGATTATTAATGTATATTAGTTACATTAAAATAACTACTCATTGCTGCATTTTCTTTAAGAGGGTGGAGGTTCAGAAAGCTTTCATGGGTTGAGGAAATGTGGACAAAGGCTGGAGCAAATGTGCTGAATGCTGGAGGTCTGCCTTTGACTCCCAAAACCAAATAATTCTTTAAAAACTGCCAGGAGTCACTCTGGTGTACCTCCAGGTGTGGCTCAAAAGCCAATAAAAAAAGTAAAAAATAAAGAACTTCTAAATTATGGGGTCATGCAGCAATCTATATTGATTGTTTTTGTTACTGGTAAATGAAGATGAAGCAATAGAAACACTTTTTTTTCCTATTAAGAAAGTTCATTATAAACATTTATTTTTGGTTTTGAAATCATACCCAGCAGTGCTCAGAGATCATACCTGATTCTGTGTTCAGATCACTCTTGGCAGGCTCAGGGGTCCATATATAATCCAGGGGATCAAGCATGTTTGACCATGTGTAAAGCAAGTGCCCTGCCCATTGTACTACACAGCTCTGGCCCCTAGAATTAATGGTGTGTGTGCCTGTGAAAACAAATAAAAAATGAGATCATCCAGATTTTGAAACTGCCTTGTATGATGTTGAAGAGTTTTTTTTTCTCCTCTGTAGGCTATGAAGAAATAGAATTTAAAGTGTTTATACTTAACCTAATTTGCTCTTTTAAATTAGGAAGGTAGTCCAAGAGATAGCTCGAAGAACAGAGCATGTGCTTTGCCTGAGGGAGATTCAAGTCTGGTCCCATCACTGCATAGTTCCCTGAGTACCACCAGGAGCGAATCTGAGTCACTGAGTCAGGAGCAGTCCATGAGCACTACAGAAATGACTCAAAGCCTCTTCACAAAAGAGAAATAATGTATTAGATATCTCAATAGAAACTTTGGTCTTTCATAATTTTGAAGAACACTATATGATCAAATGAGGTTGTTTTAAGTTATATATAATCACAAAATCCATCCTTCCTTCTTTATTATAAGGCCCAGTAGAAGAATTCATGTTGCAATTTATGCTATTTTATGGACATTATTTAGATATGCCATAAATAACTTCTCCTGAGTTGTAAATCATTGTAAAGTTCTAGACCTCTATGAGATCTTATACATTTATATCTTTATTGTTGTCTCTCTTATCCTGGGAGGCTTCCTGTGTAGAATTAATTGATCTAACTCTTCAAGGAAATACAGAAGTGTTTCTTTCAGATAAATGAAATGAAACAGTTTAAAAATTAAGATAAATATAATCTCAAAAAAATATGCTTTCCCACCCCATTTCCTGATAAGCCATGCAGATAATCAAAACAGAGTGGAAGATGTCTTGAATCAATTAACATGGTATGGTTGAATACACTTACACACCAAATACACAGATGTTCCTTTGTGAATCAACCTTCATTTTTTCTGAACTAATTTTATAGACAGGGAGTCTCAGATTTTAAATGTTAAAGAGCTAGGCAATATGATATTTGATTTTAAAATCAGAGATATTTATTAATATAAATTTGAAAACTTTTGCAATTTGCTTCTAGTTGGATCTTTAAATACACAATTTAAATGAACCACCTCAGTATTGTTCACAGTAGTTTATCAGTGATGTCAGCAAATTTTGTTTTGGGCAGAAAATTTTCATTTAATTAAATCTAATTAAAAAACAATTATTAATGGAAAATGTTTTAAAATATATACATATGCATATTATTGTTCAGGTTCAGAAAATGGGCAATTGTGAAGTATATACATTGGGCCTTTAATTAATTTTGAATAATATTTAACTTTAGAATAATAAGTGTCATCGAAATTCTGGTCTTGATCAATTATAAAGCTCATAAGAATTTATAACTTAGAAAAAATGTATATGTATACATATATATGATTTTTTTGGATTGTAAATAATAAAATAAGCACCTTCTGGGAATATATTGGAAATCTAAATAAAAGATTAAATCTTGGCCATGACTATGGCCATGATTATGGCACTCTCCATAGTCTCACTGAAATATGAACAGGAGCTTGATAGATAGTACAGAGGTTAAAGGCACTTATCTGGCCTGCTGTGGACACTTATCCATCCCCTATACCACATATAGTCCCCAAGAACCTCCAGGAGAGACTCCTGAGAACAGATCCAAGAATAGCTCCTGAGCACTGCAGGCTGTGGCCTCAAACCTCAAATATCCTCCACCTTAAAAATAATAAAAAAGAAAATATGAACAGGCATTCCAAGGACTGTTGCTCCAATTTGGTTATGGAACCAACCACAAATTCCCCGTGGTTTTCTAAGGAGTTCTTAACTGCTGCATCCTCCCGATACCTGCTGTAAGTCCAGAGAGCAAACAACATCTTGTCAAAAAGGTTTTAAGGGTTCATGCAATTGGCTGGGAACACAATATGGAAAATAAGCAGAAACTGTGGTAAATGTGGGAAGGCCACACAGCAGGCTCCACAGTCATGAAGACCCTAGGCAAACACTTTGACCAGCGGCTAACATGGGGGTCAATACAACTTTCATCCTCAATATGTCACTTTGATAGTTCAATGCTCTAAGTCCAGGAAGGGGCTTTCTGATGAGCTTTTTCAAGACTGAACAAGTGGGAGAAAACTGTTGCTTTGGTTTCCAGAGCCTGATATGGATGCTACCTCCCAAGTTGATACACAAGTAGAATTCACAAAGGAGAATTTCAGTAATGGGAGAGTCCAGGCTGAACAATTACTAAACAAATTGTTTACTGCACAATCTGTCTGGTTTCTTGTTTCTCCATTCATGCAATTAGCATATGTATCAAAGATGTTATTGATTTTGGGGGGATAAAAATGATCCCTAGGATATCTATGAGTCTTATTATCACGTTCACTATAGAAATATACAGACATTAAAACAAAACATTTAAGTTGAAAAACATATCAATGGCCAGTTGTCTGAAATCTTAATGGTTATATCCTCTGATGTATTTTTCCTATTTTTAACTTCAGTCTTTTATTCCTCCCTTTGGATTTTCTTCATTTATAAATTCCCCTTCTATTTATTTTCACCTTTCTACTTCCTTTTGTTATCACCTAAATCTGTTTCCCAGTGAGCATTTAGGTTGATAGAACTTTTTTAGATTGGTCTATCTAAGAAGCAAACCTTTACACAGGGATTTGGCTTTCATTAGTTTATTTGAGCTGTGATCTCAGGCAACCTCATTGGGGAGATGAAATGAGACAAGGAAGAGAAGACCTCCAATTTATAAAGCGTTTGTGATCACACAAGTCAACACTATAAATAAATTGGAGCTTATTTCCACTGGGGAGATCTGACAGCCAGGGTTGGACACATGCTTTAGTGTGATTCTAGATAAGGAGTATAGAACCTGGAGATAATTCATACCCCAATATTTTCAGTCGTTGGCTTAATTCTCCTCTGAATCTCTAGTGAGCATGAAGGTCTGGTTGGATGAACCCTTGATAAGGAGAGAAAGTCATTACACAAAGAAATATCACTGTCTGTCACTGTCACTGTCATCCTGTTGCTCATCGATTTGCTTGAGCAGGCACCAGTAACGTCTCTCATTGAGAGACTTATTGTTACTGTTTTTGGCATATCGAATACACGACGGGTAGCTTGCCAGGCTCTGTTTTGCGGGCGAGATACTCTCGGTAGCTTGCTGGGCTCTCCGAGAGAGGAGGAGGAATTGAACACGGGTTGGGCACTTGCAAGGCAAACGCCCTACCACTGTGCTATCACTCCAGCTCATAAAGAAATATAGTGATAGCAATCAAAACCAAGCCAATTTGAAGTAAAACAATAAAAATAGAGGGTATGGGTGTGGCACAATGACTTCTGCAGTAATAACAGTCTGGTATGCACACACTTTTGGCAGTAGATAGCTTAGTTGAAAAGATTAGTTAGATAGACTGAGAAGGGCTGGTAAGTGGCTTAAGGGGCCTTCAACTCCTGGAAAGCCAGCAGCACGGAATCTGGTGGATGTCCTATAACAGCTCTCCTCTCTGCTACCTCTCCCAGTGAAGACTCTTTTGAGATACATTCACTATAGAAACTTCCACAACTAGGATCCCTGTTCCCCTTTGATATGTAAACGTTTGTTCCAGTTATATTAGCACAGATAGGCAAATATCTGTAAATGTTTTCCTTTATTCTTCCAATATGCTTGTTGGTTTAAGACACTAAATAAGGCATGTGGGAGAGAAAGTGAGGGTGGGGGATGGGTTGTCTCAGTCCTCAAGACTGTAGGGCCCCTAACCCTATGTTTGATTCTCTTGTTTTCTGAATACTTGTAGTGCCCTCTTTCGACTCATTCACCTAGTGCTAATCCCCAGCAACCCCATAACTCAAGGTCTGTAACTGTTCCCATAATGTTATATTAACCTAAGCTAAAATAAGATTACTAAGTGAACACTGAATAGTCAGAGGGCCTTGAAATAGCAGTCCATCCTCATGGCCCATATTTGTCAAAGAGGGTGAATATTTGGGAGGAAGGGTAGTTGAACGGGATATGGTGGTGGAATATGTAAATATAAAGAAAACCAGACCCAAGAACAAAGAGTTGAGTTAGTAGCTATAGAGAGTCTCTGTCCCATCTCCCTTCAGGTCTGAGACCTTCACTCACTACTGCGGGATCGGTTACTGGTCACTTGCTGGCAATTGCCTTTGAAAAGTGGCTGCTTCCCAGATGTTAAGTCATGAATCCAGAAACATCCACTTTCAGTGGCATGTGGATACCTTGAAGTAAAGTCAATGAGCTCTTCCTCTGAAGCAAGTTTATGAGTCAAACGTACTTCAGAGCTCCAAGTAAGAATAGCTGACACCACTGTTTTAACGGTCACTGTCACTGTTTTCCCGTTGCTCATTGATTTGTTCTAGGGGGCACCTGAAACATCTCCATTGTGAGACTTCTTGTTACTGTTTTGGCATATTGAATATGCCATGGGTAGCTTTCCAGGCTCTGCTGTGAGGGCGAAATACTCTCTGTAGCTTGCTGGGCTCTGTGAGAGGGGCAGAGGAATCAAACCTGGGTCGGCTGCATACAAGGCAAACACACTACCTTCAGCTTATTTTAATGGCACCACAGCTTAATATCTCCCCTCTGCCCAGTCCCTTTTTCCTCATTTCATTGAAGCGTGTTTTGTTTGAACCCTACACAGCATATGTGGTAAACCCTTTATAAACAAATATCCTTCTAAACGTTCTTTTTCAATGAACTCCCAACTTGAAACAGAAAGAATTATTGACAAAGTCAGAAATAACTCTTACCTGATCCTAGAGAAGTACAGTAGAATATAATTTTATTATTTTTTTTGAATTTACTCAGTAATGACTTCTGATGTCTAATTAATCTACGTATATTTATTAGTAGCTTCTGATGTATATCCTACCTGAATTTTAATATTAAATACTTGGGGCTATTTTAAATTCTATTGTATAAAAATAAATATTGACCATGGGGCATATGAAAAAAAAGTTCTGTGGATTTGATACAAACATAAACAATTCAGAAAAGATTTGGATTGCAAAAGCTGTTGATTTAAAGTTTGAATTTGTTGATTCTATAGTCATTGGTCAAATACTAATTTGCTAGTGCCACTCTATTTTTCGCAACAATAGTAGGATGAAATTGCTAAGCTGATTATTGTAATAAGTTCCCTATAAAAATAATGACCTCCTTTACAAGGAAGTAAATGCCACCTTCCAAAGTTTCTGGTTCACGGGCAATTAAAGCCAACTCTGAACAATTTAGTACAAAGTTCTCTATTCCTTCCCCAACTTGTATAAAAGGAGGATTTTTACTTTCCACAGATTCTGCCTCTCCAAAGCTTGAAATCATTTTTCTACTGTCTGAACTCAACTTGCAGAAAAAGCTTTCTCTCTTTTTTTTCTCCGTTTAAAATTAATTTCTTTCCTATTTATCTTAACATAGCTTATATTTCCTTAGGCGAGGGAAAAGGAATTCCTGTGAGGAAAAGAACTGCTATTCTCAAGGTCTTTTTTCCTGAGGACTGGGAAATTAGGCTTGACCTTTTTTCTAGTAGAGTCTCATGGACTAGCCAGCGCATGTTATGTATTTCAAAAACAATAGATCATGTTAGGAATGTTCTTGATGGTCTATAGGAAAGTGAAATATTGTCTTCTGCTCAATCATATTAATTTTTTGACTAAAAAATTTAAATAGAGAAATATCTTGAAAATGCATTTGTGTACTTTTATTTTTCAATAAATTAAATATAAGAATTTTTAGAATTTTCCCAAAATGATGTCAGGGACCTAATGAGGTTAACAAGCTAAAATCAACCTTTTGGATTTAGAAAAGCATAGAGTTTACTCATGAAGAAAAATTTTAATTAAATGGAAATGTCTTCATGTAAACAGCACTATTTGCTAGTCAAATATAAGAGGCAAAGATAGAAGCCCTCCACAAAAAGATAATTATCATGTGAAGTTGTACGAGACTAAGAATCAAAGTATTTATTTCAGTGCTTCTGCAACTCTCAGTAATCTAGCACTCATAGAGAAAAAATGACAAAAGAGTAGAAGCATTATTTTTGCTTTGATAAATATATAGCCCACCTTTCAAATCTGAATGTTTGTTTTCTAGGCCTCCCTTATAAATTATTATAAACAACATGAATTTAAAAAACAGAAGTGCAATTTTATACTTTTGGAGACTAGAAGTCTGACATTGACAGAGATATGTTGTTAATCTTTCAAAAAAGTTAGAAAGGTCTTTCCAAAGGATATTGTAAATTGCCTCCCTTAGTTTATAGTTGGATTGTTGTGGATTCTGCCTCTAATCAGGAGAAACCCTCTCTGTCTCTGGATTTCTGTTTCTATTTCTGTTTCTAAACTTTGTTTCTTGCTCTCTCTATGTTTCTGTTAACTGTATCACTGTCATCCCATTGCTCATTGATTTGCTTTAGTGGGCACCAGTAACGTCTCCATTGTGAGTCTGGTTGTTACTGTTTTTGGCATATCGAATACGCCACAGGTAGCTTGCCAGGCTCTGCTGTGTGGGCGAAATACTCCCGGTAGCTTCCTGGGCTCTCTAAGAGGGACAAAGGAATCCAACCTGGGTCAACCGTGTGCAAGACAAACGCCCTACCTCTGTGAGACAGGTTAGTTTTACCCTACTGATGATGTGTTGTTGCCATGGTAATCCTGCTCAGTACCAGAGGAACCACAGGTTCAGACATTTGGTGCTTGTGCTTGGCTGAGGAGCCAATGGGGCAAAGCTACCATCTGTGGGATTATGACTGAACGCCTCTAAGTCAGAATCCCGCCCGGGCGGAAACATGGCAGCACCTCAGGAGCCTCCGTGGGCCCCGGCTTGCATGTCCCCTGCCATCCCCGCCAGTGGGCCTCTCATTAGCTGGCGCGTCCCCCATCACGCATCCGGACCGGGGTCGGTGCGGAGAGCCGCTCATCTCGGGAATCGGGGCACAGCGGGAAAGGCGGCCACCCCCTCACCCGTCACACAACACAAGTTCGTGAGGAACCTGGTGCTAATGTTCCTCTTATTCTTTCTTTTTACCATCAATATGTCTTTCCTGAGAAGAACATGAATTTGAAGTTGAAGAAAGAGTGTAAGAGTTAAGTCACTTGCCTTGTACATAGTGGACCCTGGTTCAATCCTGACACCACATATAGTCTCTGAGCACTACAAGGAGTGACGTCTGAGTACAAAATCCTGAGTACAGCTAGGTGGCCCAAACCAAACCAACCAACAAACAAAAAAGCAAAAAAAAATGTTAACATATAAAGGATCAAACCCACCTAATTCAAGTCTAAACTCATCATAATTTAACTACACCTTTAAAAAGTATTTCTAAAAACATCAAAACATCATATATAGAGGTTCAGAATTGTACATGACTTTTGGGAAGATAGTATCAAACATAGTATATAAAATCTATGGAGAAATCTTCATATTAGGACAGTATTGAATGATAAATGATTTCTTTATGGTGATTAATTATTCTGATTTCCTGACATCTCTTCTTGGATATACCTGATATAACAATTTTCAAAAGTACATAATTTATTATTTGTCATTTGTCACTTGTCCCTCTTGGAGAGCCCAGCAAGCTACCGAAAGTACTCCGCCCGCATGGCAGAGCCTGGCAAGCTACCCGTGGTGTATTCAATATGCCAAAAACAGTAACAATAATGGGCCTCATTTGCCTGACAATTTATTATTTATATAAATTTAAATTTCCCAATTAAAACCAGAGATTTTTAAGGCAAAGTTATTTTACCTTTGAACATTTTTACCTCTAATAAGTTGGTGTATGTAGTAATTTGCTTGAAATGAGGATTCTTGGACAATTGAAGGTATATTGACAAAATATTTTGACTTGAATTGAATGTTGCCAATAGCACAGTGGGTAGGGAGTTTGCCTTGCACGTGGCCAACCTAGGTTCGATTCCTCCATTCCTCTCAGGGAGCCCGGCAAGCTACTGAGAGTATCGCCTGGCAAGCTACCTGTAGAGTATTTGATATGCCAAAGACAGTAACAACAAGTCTCACAATGGAGACATTATTGGTGCCCACTCGAGCAAATCGATGAGAAACGGGATGACAGTGTGATACAGTATGTGATTGAATTGTCATTTATAATTTTATTGAGCTGAATTTGTGCCTAGTTTTTGTTTGTTTGATGTGTTTCACCTTGTTTCGGGGCCATACTTGTCAATGCTCAGGGCTGACTCCTGGCTTGACTCTCATGGATCATTCCTGGTGGTGCTCAGAGACCGTATGGGATTCTGGGGATGCAAACTGGGTCAGCTGCATGAATGAAAAGTACCCTACCAGCTGTACTATCTCTCCAACCTCTGTGCTTCTCAGAACATCTCAGGGCTGCAGCACATGTTGGTCCCCATTAGTTTTTTTGAGTATCACAAGGAGCACACCCTGAGCACCAAGCCAGGAGTAGACCAATAAGCAACAGTGGGAATGACAAATGAAGAAAATATAGTAGAAATAGAACACCAACTTGGCGTTTCTTCTAGGATATCTGACTCTTTTTTGATGTAGAAATTAAGATCTCGGTGCTCAATGTGTTAGTTGCAACCATGTGCTCCCAATTAATAGTTTGCAAATATGAGTTCCTAATAACATGATACACATCCTGTCTCCATCTGGATTCATATGCACTGATGACATGCATATCGATGTCACCTATTCCTACCTATTCCCACATAAATTCTTCTAGCCTTCTTCTGTCACTTCTCAGTAAACTCCCACTCTGACAGTGAGACACTTGCTTCCACCTGGTTTCAGATGACTCTGCCACCTGCCAACCATTTATTTATTTCCAGTGCAGATTTTCAGTGGCTTTAAAATTGTTAACCTTTATGGAGCATTTCTACCTATTAGAGTTCCAGGCTTAGAAGATAGTGTTCTTTGTTCCATAGTCTCATAGTCTCTATGTATATACAATGTTAGAACCTGCCCTCGTCCTACACGTCCCCCCCCCCCCACACACGCACACAATTCTCTTCAGTTAAGTAATAGCATGCATTGGTAATTCAGCTAGATTCTACTTTCAATTTTGCACCCTATCTTGGAATCTTTGAATTCCTTGATTTCTCCCCCCACACCTTTTTTCTTTGTTTAAAGTTTACTTATGCTGACAAATTTTCTGAGTATTGACAAATGCATACTATCAAGTTTCTACCATTAATTGAACACTGTAGCACTGTCATCCCATTGTTCATCAATTTGCTCGAGAGGGCACCAGTAGCATCTCCATTGTGAGACTTGTTACTGTTTTTGGCATATCGAATATGCCACAGGTATCTTGTCAGGCTCTGTTGTGCAGGAGGGACAAAGGAATCGAATCTGGGTCGGTCACATGCAAGGCAAATGCCCTACCTGAAGTATTATGATTCCAGTTACACCATTAATGGTATCATATGAAATAGTCAGAGCACAAAAAATTTCTCTGTGCTTTACACAAGCAACTCTTTCTTTGCCCCAAGACCCCGAGTAACAAAGATCTGTGTTCCTATCCTATAGGATAAGAAAGGGTTTGTCCTTTTAGCCTGGCCATAGGGAACTTAGTTTACCTTAGAGCAATGGCCTTTCTGTATGGACATAGGAAGACAGTTAGTAATATGCTTTGTAACTTGAGCTGATTGACTTCAATAATATCTACTCCTGGACATCTGCTTTCTCAACTCAGTTGCCCTTAGTTCCTAACACCCCCAAAACAGGGTCCTGACGAGGGACGGAATGGACCCAGGGCAAGCTGTGAGCTACCCTGGCATCAAAATGGGCCAGGCCAAAGCGCCACAATACTCAGCTATAAGTTGAGAGCATGGTCATAGACAAATGCTGTCATGATCCAAAAGTAACAATGAGACTAGGATCCTGCTGGGGTTCGGAAGACTAACCTGGCCTGAGGACTGTGGTTTGAAATATATAGTGAGATGTCCTCAGGAAGAACCAAACTTTAAGTCTCATATATCTTTTAGTGTGCTCATAGAGAATGACATTGCTAGAAATATTAGAAGCAAATCTACTGGAACTATTTAAGCAGATTACTAGCTCACACCCTGACACACCCTTGTTCCTTAGATGAGATTTCCTTAGATGAGATTTTGTTAATCACCTCGAGAAATGTTCTTACCCTTTTTTGTTGATTTGTTAATGTTCAACCCACCTTTGTGTCACCACTCTATGTAATTTTCTATATAAACTAAGAATGTGGGACACTGCCGGGAGACAGAAGAAGAAGACAACACAAGAGAAGACACAGAAGACACACGGGAAGACACAGAAGCAAAGGAGACAACACAGACAGACACAGAAGCAGAGACAGAGAGAGGTCGGAAGCGACCAGAGAGACTACAGAGACAGAGAGACAGACAGAAGAGAGCACAGCGGCACACACAGAAGTAGAGCACAAGGAGGAGCTGTCCCCATCCTGTTCTTACACAGCGGCTCGAGAACACCGAACTCCAGCAGCACATTCGAGAGAGAACTGCCCCGAGTGCCGGCGGACAACAGAACAACACCACACATCACTGTGTCTCTTCCTCCCGCGCGCTCGCTGCCTTTGTGATTTTTTACACTATCCTATCATTTTGTCTCTTTCAGGATGTTGTATAAATGGAATCATAAGGCATATTGCTTTTCTCAGACTAATTTCATTTACCGTGTGTGTCACCTTGCTCTCCAGGTCTCACACATGCAGTGCCTGCACTCCAGCTATTTGAGCTGCCTCTCAGTCCTACCAATCTATATTTCATCCATTTATTTTCATGGATTGATAGTTTATCAATGTATAGCACAGAATGCTAATTATTATATGGATAAAATTTGTTTATCCCATTCACTTACTTAAAAACATCTTCTAGGTTTTGATGTTTTAGTAACTTCATTTACTTAAATTTTTGATGGCATTCATTTTCTGGAGCAATAGCACAGTGGTTGGAGCAATAGCACAGCGGTTGGAGCAATAGCACAGCGGTTGGGTGTTTGCCTTTCATGTGGCAGACTCGTGTTTGATTCGTCCACCCCTCTCAGAGAGCCTGGCAAGCTACCGAGAGTATCTCACCCGCATGGCAGAGCCTGGCAAGCTACCCGTGAGTATTGGATATTCCAAAAACAGTAACAATAAGTCTCTCAATGAGAGACGTTACTGGTGCCCGCTAGAACAAATCGATGAGCAACGGGATGACAGTGACAGATTCATTTTATTAAGGCACCATGATTTGCAGTTTTGTTATGATACTTATTTTTTTTATGAAGTTTCTCTGATTGACAAAGCTACTTATAGCAGAGTTCTAACATCAATATTACCACCTACAGGCTTTGTGTGGATATACTTTTCAGAATAATTGGGTAAAACTGAATAGTGATTATTGGTAAAATGGCATTTATTAATCTTTATGAGACAGTCAAAATAGCTTTCATAGTGGATGTAACATTTTGCTGAAATGAACAAGAGTTCTATCAGTAACTGAACTGAAAGGATTCTGCCAGAATAGGTAGATGGTAAAGTTCTGGTGGCACAATTTGCTACCGGAGCAACTGGGTCACACCCAGCAGTGCTCAGGGGCTACTCCTGGCTCTTTGCTTGAAATACTTTCCTGGCAGAGGACCAGATATGGGCAAGGGAACTTTATCTGGTGCTGGGAATCAAATGAGTCTGTCGAATGTAAGGCAATCATTTGCATTTTTTTAATGACAAACGATGTTGAAGAAGTTCTCGCATTATCTGTATTTTCTCTATGAATTATTTCCCTTTTAATTTGATTGCTTAGGGGCTACACCTGGCGATACTCAGGAGTTACTCCTGGTTCTGCATTCAGGATCTACTTCTGGTGATACTTGGGGGACCATATGGGATGTCAGGAATAGAACCTATGTTGGCTGTGTGCAAGGCAAGTGCTCTACCTACTGTACTATTGCTGAAGCCCCCGGTGAATTACTTCTTCAGAATATTTGCCCTGAACTTTTAATTGAGTTTTAATATGGCTTATTACTTTTACAATTGTGTATATAAGTTCTTCTTCATGTGATAGTGATTTACAATATTTTTCAGTGTGTGGTTTCTCTTTTAATTCTCTTAACAGTGATTTTAAAAAGAAAATTTAGGATTTTTTTTTAAATTTAGGATCTTTAAGAAATACCACTTGCCACTCTTTTGCTTCACAGATTTTGTTTTGACATTGAATTGTATCTATAAAGTGATCCCCAAATTCTAAGTCATATAGCTTTCTTTATTCTTGATGGCCTTTTTCCATAACTATATTTTATAGTTAGGTTTATGGTATAGGTTGATTTAATTATCATGACCAATGTGAGCACTGTGTTATTTCTTTTTTTTGGGAAGGAGTAGGTGCATGATGTTTAATTATTCTCACATCAGTTAGAAGTCTATTTTTGTATCACATCCATTATGTTGCCTTTTTTTGCTTGATCAGGGGTGTTGTGTGGGTTAATTCACACGTGGAGGAGCTGGCAACTATTCCTTATTCATTGCTAGAGAGATTGCTTAGTTAGGATTCCAGCAACATGGTGAATAGGGATGGTGAAAGAGAATCCTGTTCTCTCTCTGATCGATGTGGAAAATATTTAATTTTTTTCTGCCCTGTATTTAGCCGCTACAAGTCTTTTAGAAACCCTTTATTTAGAAAAGAAAGTTGTTTCCTTCTATTCCTGATTTTCTTTAAAAATTTTAAAACATTATTTATTAATTTTTTGCATTTATTGATAGGACTATATTTTTCTAATTTAATTTAAAATATGATTCATTACATCCATGGTTTATGAAAGTCATAGTGACATTAAATTCCCAGTAATGATGTACTACCACTACTACATATCAAATGTTACTTTACTAATATTTCATTAAGGACTTTCTGTCTCTGTTCGTGAAGGGTATTAGTCTTTTCTAATATCATCACCTTGTTTAATAACAGGTTAATGTGAGGCTCATGAAATAACAAATGGAGTTTTACTACTTTTATTTCCTGGAAGACGTTGTGGTGAATTGGAATTATTTTGATAATGACTATAGGAAATTATTGATATTTATTCTAAATGTATTTAATTGGTGATTGCCATTATGACAATATTAAATTACAATAATATTAAATTATGATATATTAAATAATAATGCTAAATCTCATGATTGGTAAAAGGTGACTTTTATAATACCTTAAATTATTAATTCAAAATTTAAAATAAATGTAGAAATACTCATATATTTTCTCAAAGTTTTAAAATTTTGTATTTTTTCTAAATTTGCCTGTAATTAAAATTTCTTGGCAAAATTGTATTCATAATTTTGGTATTTATGCAACTAATCATGATAATATTCCTCTTTAATTTCTAATATTGATATTTTCTTCATCCTCTTTCTTTTTTTGCCTTATCGCACTATTAGTTTTATTGACCATTAAAAGGAATATTTTGATTGATTTTCTCTATTATCTTACTCTTTCAAGAATTTGATCTCTGTTGTAAACTTTTGTGTTTTTCTTTTTGTCTTATTATGAAAGGCAAATTTGCTCTTTATTTTATGATTTCCCAAAGTGGAAGCTTAGGATTATTGCAATTTCTGGAAAAAATAAATTTTTTTAAGATGTGATGGGCTTATTTTGAAGCGTGACAAGGATCGACCTCTGTTCTGGTGAGGTTGGAGGACAGAAGAAACCACTGTCATCAGTCATCAATAGGTCATATTGGTGGTTATGTAGCAGAAGAAAACAAGCACTGTCACTGTCACTGTCATTCCATTGCTCATCAATTTGCTTGAGCAGGCACCAGTAACGTCTCCGTTGTGAGATTTGTTGTTACTGTTTTTGACTTATTGAATACACCACGGGTAGCTTGCCAGGCTCTGCTGTGTGGGTGAGATACTCTTGGTAGCTTGCTGGGTTCTCTGAAAGGGACAGAGGTATCGAACCCAGGTCAGCCGCGTGCAAGGCGAATGCCCTACCCACTGTGCTATCGCTCCAGCCCAAGAAAACAAGCAACTTGAATAAATACATATAGTGAGATATGAGTTCAATATGAATTCAAATGTAAATTTAATTTCTTATCATTTTGAGACAGCGATTTCTGCTCAAAAATCATTTCAAAATGATTATATTTGAAGCATATAATATTTCACACATTTCTGCTGATGTAAGAAACCCTGTATGGAAACAGAGTTCAATAATTGTTTAGTTAATCCAGCATTTTAAATCATGTAGTGGGTAACGATTAGAATCCTTAGTGTTCCATAAACTTCTGAACACTGAAATGAGCAGCAAAGTGATCATCAATTGGAACTATGGCTTTTATTGCTAAATAAAATAATTTATTATCTAAAGTTAATTTATAAGACTATGCGTCAGTTTTACACAATTGTATGGGTCTAGAATAGAACACATTTTAGAAACTCTTTAAGATGATTATTTTGATGTCTTCTGGAAAGTCTTTTGCAAACTATTGTTAATGCTGGCTTTCACTCTTTGCCAACCACAGGATACCGTACCATCTTTTGCTAAGTAGCAATATTTTCTATCTTCTACTTCAGAAAATATCAAATTTATACACAATTGTACATGGTTTTGGTGTCTATTTCTAGATTCATGACATCTAGATAATTTTCAACAAATTCTATGATTTGAAGCACATAATATTCTCTTGTTAATTTATTAGTTAAATTTTTTTAAAAATATTGTTTATGGGCATTTTTATATTTTCTGCCTTTAATACTGATTTTCAGAGAAGACATAAAAATAAGTAGATATATAATATGAAATACGTGATATGATTTTGTCTAGTAATTAGAGTGAATAAGATAACAGACCTGGGGCTGGAGTGATAGCACATCGGGTAGGGGGTTTGCCTTGCACGAGGCCAACCCGGGTTCAATTCCCAGCATCCCATATGGTCCCCTGAGCACTGCCAGGGGTAATTTCTGAGTGCAGAGTCAGGAGTAACCCCTGTCCATCGCCGGGTATGACCCAAAAAAGCAAAAAAAATAAAATAAAATAACAGACTTAGGTAACTGCACCGATATGTGTGTGTGTGTGTGTGTGTGTGTGTGTGTGTGTGTGTGTTTATTTTAAGCAGGACATAGAGGAAGCATATTTAGGAAAGTGGTATTTAATCAAAGACTTGGATGAAATGAAGAAATTATTTTTGCAAAATTTGAGTGATAAAAGATTCTGATAGAAGAAATGCAAATGCAAATCCCCTAAGTAAGAAAAAGCAAAAAATCTGTCCAGAATGATAGTGCAGCAAATAAGGCACTTGCCTTGTATCAAATCAATCCAGGATTGATCAGCACCTCAATGGTCCCTGAGCTCCCCAAGAGTGATCCCTGAGCACAGAGCAAGGAGTAAACCCTGAGCACCACTGAGCACCCCCCAAAACCAACAAATAAATGAACTAGCACAAAATCTCAGTGGAATAAAGTCAACAAACCTAGAGTAAGAAGGTGAGCCTTAGAATATGGGCACTTAGCGGTAAAGGCAGGCAGGGAACAGAGTATATTATGCATGCTAGGCCACTTGCATCGTGGGTGTATGGCATGAGAATTTCGAACAGGAGAGTGAATGATTTGATTTATGTTTTTAAAACATCATAATCGAAGCTGTGAAGAAAATATGAAGAAAATCACTATCGACAAATTTGCTCGGCTTTATGAAAAAGATGACACTGATTCATAGCATTTTACTTGGAGATCAGAAGGACGTGAACAGCGAGATAAAAATTAGGGTGAATTCCTACAGTGATTCCATGGGCTGAGCCTCGGCGCTCTGTCATTAAAGTAATCAAAGAAGCAGAGAATATTATTGTAGAAAATGACTAATGATTTTAGTCTTGTCTCACTTGTTCTGAGACAATAATACAAGAGCTAATGGTCTGGATTACAAATCAGCTGGTATGAAAAGTAATTGTGCCCTGCGCCTGGAGAGAGTTAATGTATCTCCCAGAACATTTACTGACAGGTCGTGACTTGGGAATTAAGCTAATGGAGTCTCTTGAGTCCCAATTTAGATAGTGAGGACGAGCTTCTTGGAGCTCTACCTCAAAGAGATTCCTCACAATTAAAACTTCCTAGTAACTGCCTCAGCGACAAGGAAATGTGAACACTGTTCAATCCTGGAAAGATAACTCCATTGCTCATAAAAGGAGTGCTCTATAGGGATTTTAGCTTTATAAATGCTCTGAAGTAGAGAGACTGTACTTGAGGAGAGCCACCAAATATGACCTGCAAAAGTTAAGTAAGAGGCAACTGAAATTAAATGTGTGGGGTCATCATGAATTACGACTGGTGCCATTTTAAGTAAAGGAGGGACACTAGGATATGCAAACCCAGAGAAAAGACCATGTAAACATGCTCATGAAGCCTAGCAAAGAGTATCTCCTAAGAAACCAATATATTGGTCCTGGACATTCAGCCTTCAAACTATAAGAAAATTAATTTCTGTTAAACTATTCACTTTGTGAGATTATGTCATGGCAGCCCTAGTAGATTAAGGCAATTGCTAAATTGAGGCTGGAGCGATAATACAGCAAATAGGGTGTTTGCCTTGCATGGGGGAGACCTGGGTTCAATCCCTACTATCCTATGTGACCCCCCCAAAGGCAATTATTCAGGAGTAATTACTGAGTGCAAAGTGTGAGTGACCCCTGAGTATCAGGTGTGACCAAAAACAAAACAAAGAAGACAATTACTAAATTGTGTAGAATACATATTTTCTGCTCTTGACTGATGGATTGCTTTTTTCTCAGATATCTTATCTCTTCCTCCCACCAATTTATCTCATTAGTCCCCTACTTCTTCTTTGAATGATTTCTTTAAGAATCCTCTAAAACTGTTTCTTTTTTGAGTTTAATTTAGTTTTTATAAAGTTTTTCACAGTGATTCATTACATTTAATATTCAAACACCAACCTCACCAACATAGCACCTGCCCATCACCATATCTCAAATGTTTCCACCCAAATCCCAAACCGTGCCCCCAAAGCAGAACTGAAACAATTACTTTTGTATAGCTTGTTATGAATAATCTGCTAAAAATGGTCCAATAAAGTTTCCTTAGAGGAAAGTATGTGAAGATTGTTGTAAAACTGTTTCTTAGCTGTTGCTGACTCTAGGTTTTGGTGTTCCTCTTGTTTTGTCTTTAGCCTGTTTTCGTCTCTCTATAAACCTCTCTGGTCCATTCTGCTTCTATGATTTAAATTTGTGTTGTATGCAAAAAACTGGGGTGGGGAGTGAGGCCACACCTGGTGGTGCTCAGGGCTTACTCCTGATTCTGTGCTCAGGGGCCACTCTTGGTGGTGTTAGGTGGGCCATTTGCAGTGCCAGAGATCAAACTGCTGTTGACTATGTGAGGGCAAGTGACCCATGTGCTATCTCTCTGGCCCCTACGCAAATGACTGTAAACTCATTCAAATGGGCTTGAATGGATTGAGAAGATACCTCAAAAGAATACAGTGCATGCAAGCCTATGAGTCCATCCCTCCACTGTTGGAGGTAACTGTGGCAGCCCTGGTAGCCCATCACACTTCAGGGCCTGAGCATTGAACTGCCTGGCCCAATTACAACAAGGATTTTCTCCTGAGTCCAATTAGTATTTCTTGGGCACCCCCTACCTTTCTACCACCCCCCCAAAAAAAAGTGAAAGAAAATGAGAAAAAACTCTCTTAAGTAATTCATATTTTATTGAGTCACTGTAAGATACACAGTTGCAAAGTTGTTCATGCTTGGATTTTAGTCATACAATGTTCCATCACCCATCTCTTCACCAGTGTATATTTCCCACCATCAATGTCTTCCCCCCTTCCCAGTTTCCTTCCCACCCCTTCCCTGGAACCTCCTTCTATGGCAGGCATTTTTCTTCTCTCTCTTTCTCTCTCTCTCTCTCTTTCTCTATTTTGTCACCATTTGGGCATTACGGTTTGTAATACAGGCACTGAAAGGTTACCATGTTCATTGCTTTCCCAACTTTAAGCACTCAGTCAGTTCTTGTCCAGAGTGATTAGTTGTAGTGGTCTAGTGGTCCCATTACTATCCCTTTTGCCCTTCCCTCCCTCCTGCAACTTGTAGCAAACTCCCAACAGTGGGCCATTCCTCCTGGCACTGGTTTCCAGTGTCCGTGAATATTAGTTTCATACTATGCTTTTGTATAACCCACAATTGAGTCCAATCATTCTATGTCTGTCCCTCTGCCTCTGATTCATTTCACTAAGCATACCATGTCTTTAGGTCAAATATTTTGAGCTTCTGATTAATACATAGAGTTGTCTATTACACTTCATACTCACCTGTTAATTAGGTAACTCAAGCCCAACATGCCAAAAAGAATTATTTTGGACCATTCCAAATCTGTTTTTGTTTGTGTGACCTGAACCAGAAAACATGTCGCCATCTAGTTACATCTAAACTGGATTTATAGGAATCATTTAACATTCTTGCATGTGTCCACATTTTCTCCAATTTCAATTTATTATTAACATCCATGATGGTGCCTCTAATGCTTTTTGTTCTCGACTTTCCTATCTTTCCTATTTTAAACACAACATAAACTTTTTTTTTTGTTTATGGTGGATTTGGCACAACTAGTGGTGCCCAGGACTTATTGCTTTCATGGGTCCGTGCTCAGAGATCACTTCTGGGAGTATTTAGGGGACCAAATGTCATCCTAGGTCATCAACAAGATTTGGCCACATACACAGCAAGAACTTTACTTCCTGTACTATTTCTCCCACCCCATCCTTTTCAGTTACACTAGTTTTCTACCGGGCGGATATTGTTTTCATATTATAGCATAAAGATTAGTTACTTTATAATATAAAATAGCAACCCAGTAGAAAAATTTTTGTGGCTGAATGATTAAAATTCGAACTCAGCTTTTGTTGTTTCATAAGATTTCAGATTCCCTATGCAAGATAAATAATAGTTATCTATCTATCTATCTATCTATCTATCTATCTATCTATCTACACATCCACTGAAATAAGAGTTAATTCAATTTAGAAATTTGCACTATTTAACCTAATAGTAAAAAAGTTTTGTTAAAATCTGGGGCCAGAAAGATAAGACAGAGTGTAGGGCACTTGCCTTGCAAGAAGACAACTTGGGCTCAATTCCCAGAACCTCTGACTGTTCCTGAGCCCCACCAAGACTAATCCTCTAAGAGTAATCCTTGAGCATCACCAGGAAAAAACAAGCAAAAACAACAAAAAAAAGGATAGCTAAAATAGTAAAGTTATCTCAATAATTCTTACATATATTTTTCTCTTTGTGTAATATTTTTGTCTTATAATTTACAAGTGTTACTGAAACTGAAGTATAGAGACGTTTTGATATTTTGATATACTCCTATCTTCTTTAAGCAAAGCTGCAAAATATACACAATAGCTTGTCAGTCAGAAATGAATCAACAGAGTCATTCACATAACCTGTTTGGCCAGTCACCCTTGCACGAGATAAATTTCTAACTTCCAGAATCTCCTAACTTTCTTTAGTTCTTTCCTTTATCCTACAAGATAGATTTAAATCTGCTTTATTGATCCATTTATTTCTTTGTCCTGCTCTAGTTTTGTTTTTCTAAGTCATAAATCCAGTAAAAGTTCCAAATGGCTTGGCCTTAGCAATTCATGAGTGGTGGTAGTTGAGATTTTTCAACCTAGATATAGTAGTGCACCAACTGCATGTAAAGAGAAACCCATAAACTTTTGAACTGGAGGCCAAAAGTATTAAAAAAAAGAGAACACTCTTATTTATTCTGTAGTTTAATCCCTTCCTATGCTTACTATAGTGTTTCATATATCTTTTTAATGAAATTTTTTTTTGCTTTAACAGCATGCTGAAAGACATTCTGCTGGAAATATACACCCAAAAAAGTTTACTGAAATGGACAAATATCAGTAGATATAATTTTTTATTAATGATTTTTCTTCATAACTGGCTTTCAATTTCTATCATGTTTTCACATTAGATACCTACGCTATTTTGAGGCTGTTGTTTTTATAGATGGGAAAAATCAATGGATTAATTGGTTGGGCAAATCGATAGGATAGTATAGATTGCTTCTCTCTGAAAGAAAGGAAAGCTACCTGATTCTGAAAGCACAGCATTTCTGTTACCCATAAAGAAGAATTACTGGTATACAAATGATAAAGAACCTAATTAGAGTTGTTTACCTCACTGCTTGAAGTTACAGTGTAAACTCATAAGAGAAGTGGGCACTTTCACTCTACCTAACATCACACATCTTCCAAGGCAGTTTAGAATTCAAAAATAAGCCAAAAGTGTTAAGTCCACTAGTCTGGACATAATAAAAAGGGAAAGTTGATTTTTCTCTGACTGTGAATTAGCTTGATGAAGAGAACATAGAAATGAAATCAAGTGACCTCTCACATTTGATGTTTGTATTCAAGGCTATCATTGCTTTAGGCTACTAGAATCAGTCAATACTTTTGCGTATTGCTACTTATGAATAGGTGGTTTGTTATCGCTTTCTAGTTATGCAAATAAAACAAAACTATACTGGGTCAAATCATCACCTTTTTTTTTCCTTGAGTTAAAACACTGTTTAAAGAAGTCATTGATAATAAAACAATCACAAATAGAAAAAATGGTAGAGGCACTATCCTTTAAGCAAGGAGGATCTAAAGTTATCTTCAGTTAGTTAATTTCTCCTCTTCTATTATATGTAACAACTTTAGGATAAAGTGTTATATTATAGATAAGTATTATACTTAATATAATATCAATATATTTAAAAAAAATTTCCTTTAAATTGATTAAATATTTGGTTTATAGTCTTTTTTCTTTATGTGTGCATGCATGTATGTATGTGTTCCTTAAGAAAGTTAGGTAACTTGTCTGTGTCAATTTTTCTTAGTTATATAGAATGTCTAAAATTGCTGCCTGTTCAGCTCATTTTGAAGATTAAAGGAGAAAATATGTATTTAGTGCTTACTGAGAATTTAGTAGAAGAAATGATAGAGGGAAAAATGATGATGATCAATAAACAGGTGTTTTCCTTATAGTAATTTTATTATTTCTTCTCATGAAATGGAAAATGAGGGTGCTAAAAAATGCAACAAAAATATCCTGGAAATATGATAGCCTCTAAGATTATATAGTAATCGTATATGTCTTTATCTTAATCTCTTTTGATTTTAAAAAGTGTAGCAACATAGTATTATAAGATCATATGATTTTCAGGTGTGCATCTTTGAAAATTAATTTGTAAATACAGCATTAATTAGCTACATCTTATATTTTTATAGCTCTGATTTGCATTTTCTTAATACTGCAGCTGTAACTGAAATAGAGAAATTTAAAATGTATCCATCAAAATAATACATATAAGAGATGTCATTTAGTGAGTATTCACCTTATCTCTTAATTTTATTACTAAGTCACATGTGTAAAACTACAAAATATTTGAACTCATTTCTTATTTTATAATTCCTCCAATTCTGAAATATTTTCTCCTAAATTGCAAGTTTCTCCTTCTAAGCCCCCAAATTTCCAGTGTCAGAAATACAGATGAATCTGAGGTGAGATTTGTTATATATATATATGAGCTTCATAGAAAAAAATGGGAAAAATCTTTATGGGAGCTATAAACAACTTTGTATTCCAGTTCTTATTTTCAGGAACAAATCAAACTATCACAACTATTGTAAATGTTGTCATTGAATATTGGATTTTTTGCAATGGTAGTATGAACACTCTGCAGAAACTAGCAATTCTTGGACTCAGTATAATTTATTTAGTATGGCTCTCACAATTTCTGTTGGCCTTAAGCTTTATTATTTAAGTGTCAAGTAAAAGATATGTAGCTATGTTATCAATTTCTTTATTTATGAAATACTGAATATTAGTTATGATCACCTTATTGCTAATTTGTTCTTTAGGTTTATCTTACTTCTAACTTATGTTTCTAGGATGTATTCAACTTATTTACTAATTGTAGTGAAATTTGGACTAACTGCAACCTGTTATGCCATCTCTCTTCCCAATAAATAATATTATAAAGAACAGACCTACTTGTTCCACATCAAACTCTCATTATTGCAGTTGCACTCTCTATTAAAGCAAAATATACTTTGATAATACAGAAAATGCAACCCATTTACATGGCTGGTAAGAGAAGCTAATATGAATTGTTAATAGCACATACATTTTGTACTTACAAAAAAGTAGAAAGTGTAATTTAGATCTGGGTACTTCCCCAAACCCCAAATTCCTTTGTATTAAGAAACTAAAAAAATTCCTACATAACACTTCACAGTTTTTTACTGATATTTTGATGAGTCTTGAACTTGGTATAAAACTGCATTCTCACTTGGCAGAAAACAAGATGAGAAGAAAATAAAAGGCAACAAGAAAATAATCTCCCAAGAATGGACAGAGGAGAATGACACAGATCAAACATGACTTATGGTTACATATATTATTCCTGTTGACAAGATAAGACAATGAACTGAATCTCTCTCTCAACACAAATATTGAGAAAATGTAGCAATGATCATGACCATTGGATAGAATAGCAAAAAGTCAAAATGGGTGTTGTGTGCTTTCCATTTGAAAAGGAAGAAGGTATTGTAACTTTGTCCCTCCTCATTCCCTCCTGGAATTTTAGGACTCCAAGGTTACAAAAAATGCTGAACAGACTAGCCTGGGGCTTGCCATTTATAGATGACAACCTTTTGTTGGGAGAAGCTTTCCTGCTACTTTCTAGTGGCTCAAAACTTTTGCACTAGTAAGCATCCCAGAATGAGCAGGATTTGCCAGGGGAGAATACACAGTAGAACTGACCTCAACCTCTAATCTCCTCCTTCTCCATTACCATGTGAAAAACACACCCCATGGCATTTCTCTGCCATTTTCTGTACATATAATGTGTGTTCATTTCATGTTCCTTGATTATACATGATTGCAATTCTGTCTCATGAATATGTACGCATTTTTTGAAAATATACAAGAATATGTATGAGCTGTGACATTAATTCCAGTCATGGACATGAACCCAGACCCTTTGGGAATCTATTTGAATTTGAATATTTGTATCTGTCCTCCAGACTGTGCTAGTGGTCATCTTTCCCAACTTTAGTAATTTTCACCCTCTTTTCTCTTCGGCTCCTCTCATGAAAATACATACATAATATATGTGACATGTATGTAATACTACATATAATATGTTGTATAATGTTTGTATGGTTATGCATATGAAAGGACACACATTCATAAATAGAGATAACTAGATACATATCTGCTTCTCAATTTTGAATCTACTATATTTGATACAATTTTGTTCTAATTAGGGCATTAAATGATAATTTGTCAAGGACTGTAAGGACTTCCAACTCCAAGAAACGTTGAAGAAGATTCAAGATATGTATTTACACATTGAGGTTATATAGGGACACTATGAGGAAATTGGAAAGTTGGGTTGGTGTCTTACTAATTTAATGAAAACATCAAGATGCATACTATATTTAACATTTAGGTTAGATTCTGACAAGTAGAAATATGCCAGTAAAAAGCATCATTTCTTTTGCTATCCTCCCTGAAATATCTGATAGAAAATGAAAGGCCATTATGGCTACCTAGTAGCAAGTCCAATTACAAATGACTCTTGAGGGCTCTGTAATGTGACCTGATTCTAAATCGTGCGTTAGGATTGTCATCCAGTTTGCTGGCCCTCTGCTTTCTGCCCACTCACATGTAATTGGGAAATGGAAGGTACTTATCTGTCTTGTTGATAGCACTGTGCTCATTTGATAACAGTTGCTCCACAAGAGCTCACGAAGGAAAGTACATTTGCTGTAGCTATAAATTCACTCACTGGAGTGAGTAAATCATGGGTATTGCAATTGGACAAATAGACCTTGTAAAGTGGGGGCAGGGGGTAACAGGATTTCTTCCTTAAAAAAAAAAGAGCAATAAAATAAATTTCTTACTAGACCTTCTTTATCTGACTTTTATTATTCATGAAAAGTAGAGATTATAAAAGAAAGAAATAGAATACAGTCACTGAGGGAGTGTATAAGACACAAACTCTTATTCTGGGTAGAAGGAGAATCTAATGTAAACATTAGTCAATTTCACTCTCTTGATCCAGTTATCTTTCAAGAATTCTCCTTTGAAGATCTGAGATTCTCTTTTTCGCTGTCCTATTCCTGCACCGGTGAATGCGAGATCCTTCTTCTTCGCTGACAGTTGAGCTGGCCGGTAGGCAGTCCAGGCTAATTTTGCCCTGGGATCCTTTGTCAAGCTATTTTGTGCTGCTCTGGAGAACTACAGCTTTGTGAGTGCTCACTGCAGGTGTCTGGGTGAAAAGCAGACAGTCACAGACGCAGCACCCACTGAAGGACTTCATTTAGAAGTAAGAATTCTAGGTAGAAATTTTACATTTTCTACATATTTGGATGGATTCTGAAAAAGAAATGAACACCAAACGACATCTGCAAATAATTCAGAGCTCTAAAGCAACCATATGTGGAGACTTACAGAGTAGAATTTTCACCTCAGCAAGCAGCGAGGAGTGTTTGTGAAAGTGCTCTCACAGTCGTAAAAGCAAGGAGTCGGCATTTTTTTATTAGCACTCCTGATTTAGAAAGCTGAAAAGCGCTTTGACTCACATGTGAAAATGAAGACATCCCAGCCCCAAACGCTTTCTTTGCATAATAGATCTTTGTCTTTCTCTGAGGGTTGTCATGCATTTATTTTTCTGCACATTAATAATAAAACTCTTTATTGCCAGTTGAAGCAAATGCCTTAATTTGGGATCTTATCAAAGAAAAAAGTGGAAGAGGAGAAGGAAAATCCATAGGAAGTTTGATATTTTTGTAATGTGAAGTTCAAATTATTATCTTCTAGTCAACACACTATTAAAGCATAAAATACCAATAATAAATTAAAATTTGGTCACTAGTAATCATATATAAATTTATGTATAAAGTTCAGAAAAGACTTCCTAAGTCTTTTATGCTTTAATATTATAAAATTTTCAGTTTCTTTCAAATACTGCTGAAATGGGAACTCTGGGTTTCCTTTCACATCAGAAATTTATAAGGTGAAGCCCATTGCCCAGAGCCACAGATAGAGCAGGGATTAAAATGATTGAGTCCTTCCTCCTGGTCTTGCCTTTCTTTTCACTTGACAAGACATCATCCGGCAAAGGAGCAAATCAATAATGAAAACTTCCTCTTTCTCCCTGGAGTGGTAAAGGGAACAGGTTCACAGAGCAGTATCTCCAGCAGCATCAGCTGCTTGTTGACCAAGACCTTAGCCATTTTGTTGGGGAACAGCAAGGCTACTTAGGATGGCTTGGAGGCAGCGAAGGAGAATGGCCATAAGTAATGAACCTGGCAGAGTGCAGCCCCGGGGGTTCTACACAGAGTTGGCTGTGCAACTCTGGGCTAATCACATAATTCCTCTGTGCCTCATCTCAGCCATAAACCAGCGGGTTATGGAGGGAGAACAATCTCACTCTCCACAGTGACAGAGAGCAGTTTTTGCAAAAGACTTTCAAAACACAAGTGCTTCTGGTTTTATCTTTTTTTTTTTCCCCTGTGCTGATCAATCTAAATCAAGTTGGCATTTTAAACATCTTTATTAGAGAATTTATTATTGCTCTACTTCTTTGGGATAAAAGCTAAAAACAATAACATGTGTGACCAAGATGGGTAGGTAGAAAGTCAAAACAAATGAAAAGATTATTTTTAAATGCCAACAGAGATTTCTTTTTAGTTTTTCTAACATAATAGCAGCTTAGATGACATTTCAGCTAGCACAATCTCTCTGGACTGACATCTGGAATGACTCAGGAAACATAGCCCCTTGGAATAGGCCCTTTCCCATAATTTCTATTGGTCACCAAATAATTTGCTGCTTAAATAAAGTGAACCCCTAACTCTAATTTGGGTGTTCTTGCAGACTCGGGGGTCACTTATGTGTTTTCCTGGGAGCTGCCATGCCCACCTTGTGGTGGTGTCTTTCCCAGGACACTCTCTTCCATCAATGAAACGGCCCGCGAACCAGAATTCCTCCAGAGGTTTGAAGATAAAATGATTTTTTTTCTTTGTTTGTTTTGGGTCAGAAGGCAAAGATGAGGGCCTAATCCTGAGGCTGTCCTCAGGGATCGCTCCTGGTGGTGACCTGGGGACCATGCATGGGGTTGGAGATCGAAACCGGTATGTGTCTGTGCAAAGCAAGCGCCTAAGCCCCACAGTGTCTCTTAATTCATTTTTCTTTTCTTTATCCACAGAATTCTGTAATTAAAAAAATGATACCATAGACTTGTTCAAATTATTGACTTGATTGAGATGTCAAGAACATTTCCTAAATGGAGGTGTTGATAGAGTCTAGAAGCTTCCAATTTAGGTCTTTCTTTGAGTTCAGACAAAGTTCTTCTATTTTGGTCTAGTTTTTAGATAAAGCAGTATGAAGATGCTGCAAAATTCTTTTTTTTTAAAAAAATAGAACTACCAAATAAATTAATGATTCAACTTCTGGGAATATGTACAGTAAGAATAAAAATACTAACCAAAAAATAACACTCCATGATCATAGAAGCATTATTTATATTAGATGACACATGGAAACATACCAAGTGTCCGGTGGGCCAAAGCTATATACTCTGATGATAGAACTGACATATCAAGTATGGCATGGTGGGGAAGGGGTCAAGAAGGGTCCTATGGATGGTAGTAGAGGGATAATAACACATTGGTGGTGAATGTGGGTGCTGGATCTGTATTCAAAATATAAACACTTACACAGTTGGGGAAAAATTACACTCAGTAATATTTTAAAATTGAGAATAGTTTAAAAGTAATTTTTATCTCTCATATGATACAACATCGAAAGATCTTGAGGGCATTATATGTCATATAGTAAACATAAGTCAGACAATGTCAATTTTGTATAAACTCCCTAGTATGTGCAATAAATATTTGGAGTTATTAGAGATAAAAATAGGAAGAGGAAGAATTGGTAGAAGGTGATTACACACATGAACTTCAAGTTTTAAATTAGGTAAAGTCTAGGGATAGTTAACACTGGTATTTGTTTATTTATTTATTATTGAATCATAGTGAGATATACAGTTATAACATTTTAAATGATTAGGTTTCAGCATACAATGTTCCATCACTCATCTCTTCATCAATGTATATTACCCACTACCAATTCAGTTTCCTTCCAGCCCCTCTCTACCTCTATGGCAGGTACTTTTCTTCTCTCTGTGTCTCTCTCTGTCTCTCTCTGTCTTTCTCTCTCTCTTTTCTTTTGAGAATTATGGTTTCGAACGCAGGTACTGAAAAGTTATCATGTTTGTCCCTTTACGCAATTTCAGCATCGCATTTCTTGTTCAGAGTGAGCACTGATATATTTTATATGTATCTGTTGTTAAGAGGGGGTAGGGCATCTGCCTTGCATGCAGCCAACCCAGGTTTGATTCCTTTGTCCCTCTGAGAGAGCCCGGCAATTTAGGACAGAGCCTGGCAAGCTACCCGTGGCGTATTCAATAAGCCATACAAGTATTACAAAGGAGATATTGGTGCCCACTGGTGCCCACTCGAGCAAATTGATGAACAACTGTATGACAGTGCTACAGTGCTACAGTTCTTAAGAAAGACCCTAAGAGTTTTGAAAACAGGAAATTTTTTAAAATTTCCTTTTTATTGACTCTGAGAAAATGTATGCTACCTAAACCTACTTCACTAATAATTTCCACTATATGCCTATAGATGTTTTATATATAAACACAAGCAAAAACAATTGTCATTTGTTTTAATTTTATACAATGATATATGTCAATTATATATCATAAAAACCGGAAAATATACCTACATTATTTATGCAGAATCTGTGCTTTCATGGTATTCTACTTAAATTGAAATCTCTATAGTAAATATAGAGTTCTGGATCAGTAGTTGTGTTACTAGGTTGTGTTACTAGGTAACTTAAGTCCGAATTAGGACCCAGAGAGGATTTTCTGTGGCTATCACCATTTCCTACTCTTTATCAACATTAGGAAGAAGAGAACACTGTGGGGATTTTTTTTTTAATAATTGTCTTCTTTTAAAAACATAGCATGTATTTCTTAATTCTCTCTGAGATTTAGTCATTTTATCCTCTGATACTTAAATGTGTCTAATTGTTTAGAAAAAACAGCAATATGGAGCTTATGAGGTTCACCAAGGTAGAAATCCCTTTAAATCTAAAAATATTATTTTTAAGGGGAATCTTCAAATCTTTATTCAGGGAATCCAGAGGCCATTTGTGAGGATATTCTATCAACTGACCAAAAATTTTAATCCATGGCCCGAGGATGTTGAACTATATATCAGCCCTAAAAAAAAAAATGTGCTCCATAATAATATTTCTAAAAATGTGCTTCATATTTTTATTTTTAATTTTAATTTTTTATAAAGTTGTTCACAAAAATTTATTGCATTCAATAGTCCAATACCAATCCCACTACCCTTATACCTTCCTATCACCAATATTTCGAATTTTCCCAAACAGCACTCAAGATTGCCCCCAAAGCAGACCCAATAATTTATTTTGTATTGCTTGTTATGAATACACTAAAAATGATCCAAAAACGTTTCATTAGAGGAGAGTGTGTGAAGATTGTTGTAGCTTAGCCTAGAGCCATTAGGCCCTTGCATAAGAGATTTAATAACATGCTGTTATAAGTTGAGCCTTGTGTGCTAATATGTATTATTTTTTTATCGAGATCACTTGTGTTCTACTTTACACCCCATCCAATGTGGTGTTCTACTCCTGGTATATACGTGGTGTAGATATCAGGGATTCTGAAAATCTAAATACAGTGATACAGTCTAAGTTATATTTTCAACTGAATAGTGACTTTGGAGTCCGGAGGCATCTCTGCATCTTGTGGCTCTCTTCCAAGATTTATTTGTGAGTCTTTCTATCATGGCCATTAATGAGCTTATATGGTGCTAGAGGGCAGTTCATGGGCACGGCTACCAGGCTCACCATGAGATGGAGGGAGGTCACCCATCCTTGACTTCTTGAGAGCCTGGAGATTTCCATCCCAAGATTTGCATACCTGAGTTTTTCAGCAGATTTAGTCATGAATGAGGCTTGTCCGAGCCTGTGGAGATCAGCTGTGAGCATGGCAGCAATAGAGTTCTGGAGGTTTTCAGCTACTAGGTTTCTGTAAGGGTGGGTGAGTCCCCACACCACTCTGAGCTGCCCTTGATATGAAATTCAGCCTGCTTTGAGGCCTGGGGGCATCTCTGCAGCTTGTTGATCTCTTTGAAGATTTATTTGTGAGACTCTGGATCATGGCCATTAACGAGCTTATATGGTTGTGTTTCATTTTAAGGTTCTCAATTTAATAATGTTTAAAAATCTATAGAATAAAAGAAAAATAATCTACTCCAAGTTAGATGAACTAAACCAATCATCCCAATCACTTAGCAGTGATCTTAATAAATTAGAATATTTGATTAAAAGTTTTGACCCAGAAGTGAACATTTACTATTCCCTTAATAAAGGCTCTGTTAGGTTTTAGAATTCATAAATAATAACATATCTCACTGAAATACTGCACTGAACTGCACTGTCATCCCGTTGTTCATTGATTTGCTCAAGTGGGCACCAGTAATGTCTCCATTGTGAGACTTGTTGTTACTGGTTTTGGCATATCGAATACACCACAGGTAGCTTTCCAGGTTCTGCCATGTTGGTGGGATACTCTCAGTAGCTTGCCTGGCTCTCCGAGAGGAACGAAGGAATCAAACCCAGGTCGCCTGCATGCAAGGCAAATGCCCTACGTGCTGTGCTGAAAGCCTATTTTGCTAATTCTATTTTCTACATTAAAACCTGGGTTTGGGGGTTTGAGAGATAGTACAATGGGTTGGGTCTTATCTTGCATTCAGCTGTCCTGGGTTTGATCCCTGGCATTCCATTAGTCCCTACAGCCCTGCTAGGAGTGATCTCTTATCACAGAACTAGAAATACGCCCTGAAACCCTGTTAGGTATTGTCCCCAAATAAAAAACCAAAATAAAGCAAAAAAAAAAAAACAGCACAAGCCATAATGGAACACTTAGCTCAGATCTCTTCTCCCTATCCCCACCCCAGAGGAGAAAAATGCCAGTACAAAGAGGATAACTATGTAGTCAAAGTAGCTTAGCTTTAATAGCTGGTGGGATGAGGCAGGAAAGGAGGAGAGGAGGAAGTTGAAGGATTATAGAGGTCATCAGTTAATGGAAAAGGAGGGAGTGCTACAAGTGCTGCCAAAAAATAGGTGAAGATACTGCACATGAAATAGTCCTTACAAATCACCACCATTTCTAAGCAACAGCAGAGCCTGGTGGAGTCACTCTCCCAGTTTGGAGTCATGTGCTCGCAATATCACCCAATATCTCCATTATCACATTTTACCTTTTAAATATATATCTTCGAAAGATTTTATTGGCTGGTCATTTTAGTACCCCTTAAACTCTATTCAAGTGTCATGCATGTCATTTGAGCAGCAGCAGAAAGACCTGCAAGATTCTGTAGTGGGGAACTGCAGATCTGTGGTTGAAGCTGATGGAGCTTGTAGGGCAAAGTAAACGTGTCAGCTGACCTTTTCCACACTTGCTGTTACATGTTGCTAGCCAAGGGCTACAGCTGAGTGCACACAAGGAAAATCTGGTTAGGTAAATAACGGGAGCATACTGATTGGAGGCTAGTTCAGTTAGGAGCAAGCCAGACAGAAGAGAGGAGAATATGACAGTGAGAACTTTGAGGTGTAACAAAGTCAATTCCTAGTGATTTCCAAGAACTTGGATAAGTAAAATAAAATTCTCAGAAGTATTCTGATTTAACCAATGCTTTACCACGAGATCAATCCTAAAATGGTCTCTTTTTTTCATTTTTGATAAAAACTTCATTGCATGATTTTCTGAATGACTTTATTTAAGGAAATTATGACATTTCTTACTTACCTTGTGTAATTCCTTGATCTAGAATAGCCATAGCTTTCAGTTTCCCTCTTTTTTTTTCTATTTTCTTTTCAGCATAATATATTGCCTCAAAGTCTTTATTTGATAGAAAAGATTTTTCTTAGTTGTGTGAAGTCCTTTTCCTTCACAAAAACTCCATTGTGTGTTTTTGCAATTGTTTGTTGCTTCAGTGACATGTACATAAAGTTAAACCAACTAGAATATGGGCACTGTAGACCTAACAAAGTACAGATGTAGTTAGTGTAGATTCTGGGATAATTCCAGCAGCCTGTCTGCTAATTTTCAGAAGAAAACACATTTTCAGCAGAGTTAAAGTTGGTTTCCTTGGAATAATAAACAAATCTCAGGCTGTTCTTATAAGACTCACAGGTCTTGTCAGAGTAAATTCAATGTTGCTGACAGTTCATCAATTAGAGGGTGCATGTGTGAAAACAAATGTGGGAAGTGATCTGTGTGTGGCTTTTTGAGGGGTGACAATGACTCTCATTAGATTGGAAGACAAATGAATCAATTTGACATCCAACTTTGGAATGCGGTGGTGCAAAATTCCAAAAACAGGAATTTACTGAACTTAATGCCTCTTACTCAACTCTATAGATTCTAGAAATGTGTCATCACTAAAATCAGTTAATACCATGTCTTATCTTTATTTAAAGGATGGTTTTAAGGATTTTTGGTAATAATTTCAAATACATTTTTGTATTTATGATAGTATCAAACCTATTTTTATTTCACCTACTTTGGACTATTTGGTATGTGTACTTTATGTCAATTCAGACACTTCAGCAAGGGCATAGTATGGAGTTAGGCAGACTTTTGCTGGCTATCCAGAGACTGACAGGTAACTTTTTCCCTCTGATCTTTGGTTTCCACAAAGTCAAGTGAGAATTATAGTAAACCCACTTTCAATGTATAGTTAGAATTAGGAAGGTCCTAACTTAAAAGAAAGACTTAAGCCCTCCCTCCCTGCTGAAGACACACACACACACAAACACACACAACACACATACACACAAACACACACACAAAGAAGCAGGACGAACACATATCCTATAGCAAAATAGGACACATGTTCTACAGCAAACATATTTAATGCTTGGTACAATAGCTTTTTAAGAGTTGCTACATATGTCAATAACTTTAAAAAAAATAACTTAAGTCTTGAAAATCTAAGTCCTGGGATTCACTGATGGTAGACAGCACACTGAAGGAGATAGGAAGTCACAACTTTTTAGCTTAAATGCTTCTTGAACCATTTCCTTCTGGTAATTTACTAAAAGTACCCCCACACACACACACACAAATTACTAATACTTTCTAGATATTTTATTCCAGAGGCATTCAATGCAGAATTTAATCATAAAGTGATACATAAAATTAATAATAACAACAATCTTCTGTGAGGATTTTGGCTTTTGTAAATAAAAGTCTTTTTAGAAAATATCACTTTCAAGATGTTTTACCCAAATTTTCACAAAATATTATTTGCAAGATGTTTGTTGAAGGTCCAGCAGAGGATTGGCTTCATTGATTATTTTTTTTTACCTTACAATACTATGAAAGTTACACCAATCTACAGAAACTGCATTATCACATTCAGATTCTCCCGTGATTCTGGGCAATACAAGTGCACTACAGGTTCCAGTCAGCATTTTGTGGCCCAGTGCTGTTGCTTGGAGACAGTCAAGGCTCAGTGCACAGAAATGACTCCCCAGGATTTTCAAGAACTCCATGGTGAAGGGGATTCAGGCAGGGCTGCTTGCATGCAAGCTGTGTGATCAGACATTGGCTGATCTCTCTGGCCTCCAGTGAGCATCTCAACTTTGATATTTAAAACAAGATAGGTGCTCTGTCCTGTAACTCTAAAACATTTCAAGGGAGATTTGTATATTTTTTGATTATGCGAAGGAAAAGAAGGAAACATTTAAGAATTATGTCAACAAGGCAGATGCCAGGCTTTGTAATCTCCAAATCCGTGGCCTCGGCCATCACTTACTACTTATCTTAGTTCTGTCACATGGGGAACATGAGTGTTTCAAGTAGTGTGCCAGACAATATGTAGTTACTTATTAGTGAATTTAAGGTTAAAACTTGCTTTAAGAGATCCATCAGAATTATCATATATGAAATACAAAGAGACATAGTAAAGGAATGACAGGTGGCCAAGGGAAGTCTTCAAAATGGAGTTTACCAAGGTAGGGTTGGGTGCATCTGGAGACATTGATGGAAGGACACTGACATTGGGGTAAAAGGGTGGAAGCATTATGTGCCTAACACTTTATTACTAACAGTATTTTAAATCCTTGTACTTAGATTTAGAAAATTTAAAGACAGAAATCAGAGGCATGTATTTTCAACAACTTGCACATTTAAAGATACATGAAGATCATCAAAATATTTGGTGGAACTTCTCTACATTTTTATTATAATGGCAACATTAATTAGAGAAAAATACATAGAATTCATGAGTCAAATATTGAGAAACAGAACTAAATTAAATGTTTGATTTGCTCAATTTTCATAAATAACTTAATATAAGCACTTTTCTGTTTTTTGTTTGAGATAAGACAAATTAAATTTATTCAGGACTAATCTGTATTAAGACCTGTAAAATTAGTTTGCTGCAATATTGGTGACTTTCAACCAATTTAGTATAAGCATATATAATTACTAATTGCTATAATACATAATTGTGTAATTAGTAGAGTATAATTAATGTATACCTATATAAATATAATGTATAATTAATAGGTTAAATAGTGTAATTTTATTGACTATAATTTTTTATTGACTATATGTAAAAGTTTTATGAGGCATTTCTGGGCTATGTTTCAATAATTTTCACCACTATTTCTAAAACAGTATAGATTTTAGATACTTTAGTTTATTCAGCAAAGTTTGATTAGACCTATCACATGGATAAATGAATAAGTAAATATTTCATTGTGTGATAAACTTAAAGCAGGGAACTCTTTTAGCACTTGGTAATATTGAACTCGGTGATATTGCAGTTTCATCAGAAAGCTAATCTATGTGAGTGATGGTGTCTTTAAGAAGGAACAATGAACTAAAATAGAAATAAAAGTGACCTGACAGATTGCGTTGAGCTTGAATTGGACTTTTTCCTTGAACTCTTTCTGATTTATACCTATTTCCTTTTCAGCATGTAATTGTAATTTCTATATTTTCTGCATTTAAAAGTTCCAGATTAAAAGTGCCATTGAAAATGGTAATTTCTTTGTAAGGAAAATGTGTCTGCATCCTTGAAGTGTAGCACAATTTACAGGACTTTCATCTGCATATCTAGATAAGTGGTTTTATTTTTAGATAAATAAGTGATAAATACATCAAAATTATTTAAAAATTTAAATATATATCCTTTATCATACAAACATTTATAATTAACCTCATGAAGAATCTGTGGATTATAGAACAAAAACTAACATGAGACTTACCCTCCTTTAATACTTCCTTTCTACACTGTCTTACTGCATCTTAACACATGGATCTTTAGTAGTGAGCAGTGCTTATAACGCAGAAATGTATAGATGGGCATATTTTTCAGAAATCGACTTAGGTATCTTCCTGTGCAACTAATATATCTGCTAACTTCCATAGACAAAAAACTGAGGTGAGTAAATGAATGACACAAAGGAAAAGGTGCAAGAATATATTTGAAAAGTATTTCTAACCGCAATGTATACTGGAAACTGAGAACCTCATTTTTTAGTTTATTTCTTTAATCTATTAGTGGATAGATTAAAAGTTGATAGAGCCTCTTTTTTGTCTGACATTCATTTCTTAGTTTGTTGCTTGTGTTTTAATATATATGGTTTTGCATTCAAGTTTTCACGTGTGCTTCAGGAGAAGGTATGGAAAGACCAGCTCTATTTCTGAGTTAATAACATTTAAGGTCACTTGAAAGGCTGAAGCTAAAGTTTGCTTTGGTAGCATAGTCTTGAAGTCATATGGAATTTTCTAAAAAATATCTTCTTTCAAATACTGTGTTTTATCATCTTTTGCAGCTTGATTCAAATTTAAGAGAAAGACAAAGTGGGAGAAGTTGGTATTGGGCAAATACTAATCTAATTTCTACATCAATAGAGAGATTTGAATATGGAGCAGTGTTATCCTTAGGAAAAACATCACTCTACATTCATTACGTCTTGATTGTTAGTCTCTGAAATAGTACCTGCATTGTAGAATTAATGATAATGTAAAAGATGATCAATTTAGAGTCCTTCACTGTTACATAGACAATGAAGGATTTGGGGTCTCACAAAATAGAAATTTATCAGGCTAGAATTCTTTATCCCAGTTTTTTTTCTCAAGAAGAGGATCATGGAGAGGTAGATGAAGGAATTGGTATCTGAATACAATGGAGGCATCGCAGGACTGAGTGATTAAAAATCACCTGCCCTGCCCAGGGGCCACAGTGATAGTATAGTGGGTAATGCACTTGCTTTGCATGGACTGGCCCAACTTTGATCCTCAGCATCCCATATAGTCCCACAAGAACACAAGAAGTGATTCTTGAGTGAAGAGCCATCAATAACCCCTGAGCAACACCAGGTGTGAGCACCCCACCCCCGCCCCCTATCAAATCTGCCACCAAATCTGGAAACTTATTTTTCTACTTCCAGATGATTTACTAAGTTCTAGGAACTTTGCATGTCCTCTGGTCAAGAGATTTCTCTCAAAAAAGTTTTAAAGATTGGCACATGGAATTAAAGATGGCACATGCTTAGTGGGAAATCAAATGCATATGCCACCACAAACTTGATAGAGTTCTGTCACCCAATGAAAGTTGTACAACATGCAATCTACCTAATACTGAATAAGTGCCTTTGTGCCTTGCCGGGGACTGGAGGAGAAAGACTTCATCAACTTGCCCTAGAGATTTTGTAGACTGGATGTATTTGGCATTGGGGTTCCATATGTTAACCAGAACTATATGACTAGCTCTGAGGAATTTACACGTTGGACTTCTTGACTTAAATGAGGAGCCTTTTTTTTAATACAGTTTCATTTGTTTAACTTTTTATTGAATTCCTGTGTGATGCAGTGACAACTTTTCATGATTACATTTCAGTCATACAATGATTGAGCACTCATCCCTCCACCAGTGCACATTTTCCACTACCATTGTTCCCTAGTCTCCCTCCCGCCACCCCTACCCCATCCTAAGCCCTGCCTCCGTGGTAGGTACTTTCCTTTTTACTCTCTCTCTCATTTTGTCAGCCCTTATTTTATGTCAAAACCAATGTCAAGAACCTACATTGGTGTTGTTATCTTCATTTTTAGTTGTTATCAATATTCTTCAAACCTTCTAGAAACATAAGCTCCAACTTTCTTGGATCTAGCAAAATACATGTTTGAAAAATCCTCCATGCAAACTTTATAGCAGTTAGTCTGTCTTGCATTTCTTAGACTTGTAAGCTGGAATTCAGTTTGCACTTAGAATGCTTGATGAATTAGGAAATATTAATAAAGCTGCTTCTTACTCACCTACTCAATGTCAAAATGTAATAGACTGATTAAAGAGAAAGAAGACATGAATAAAATGACAGAATACACATTAAACTTTAATCATTGTAAGTCCATCTAAAACATGTAGATGACATGCCCGAAAGAAATTATATTTAGGTCAGGGAGATGGCAGTGTTGTTTAAAGAGCTCTTTGCCTTGATGCAGTTAATGGAAAGATAATGAAGGTTTTAAGGCATGAAAACTTAAAATATTTTTTTTGCTTTTTAAGACAATAGTTTAAAACTTAAAAGTTTAAAACTTAGAAGGGGCAGGAGAGATAACACAACAGGTAAAGTGATTGACTTGCACGCAGCCGACCCGCTTTTGATCTACATAAACTATATGGTCTCCTATGACCAACAGGAGTGACCCTGGAATGCAGAACCAGAAGTCAGCCCTGAGCATAGCCGGGTGCCCCTCTGCTCCACCCCCCAGTAAAGTCTCATACAGCTGTATGAGATATAGATGTACATATATATATATATACACACATATATACACACATGTATATATATTTGTAATGTTAGTGTATTTGGAATAAAATATCTTTTTGAAATTTGGAGAAATTTTGTTTGGGTTGATCCTCTAACACCCATGTAATTTAACTGAGAAAATGACCCCAGAAAGACTATGGAGAAAAGAGTTATCTGTAAGAGCTTTTATCTGGCAAGAGACAAGCAGTAAGATGAGTTTTAAGTAACAAAATGTCTCTTATGAGATACTAGGCTATTGATTAGTAAGAAATTGTATATTTTTTACATGTCATAAAATTCTTATTGCTTAAATGAAGCTGACATGTTAACCAAGGTGAAGCATAAATGTATTTTAGCTGTCTCTCTAAAAGTGTTCAAATCTCTTCACATAAATCTACAACCACTTTTCGTCCCTTCTACAGCTGTTGTTGATAAATTCAGCAACTCACTTGCCTATAGCGATATCTAACTATTATCAAGCCTAGTTTGGGGATATGGAAAGGAACAGGAACATGCTAGAAATACCCACCTTTGATTTTGATCTAATTTTAGGGTCCATTTTACCCTCTCATTCTTTTATCTTAGAAGAAAGAGTAATTTTATTTTCTCCTCAAACTTACAATATTTTACCCGTTCCTATCATTTAGAACTGAATGCTTTCTACCAATTATAATAATTATTAGTGCATATTTTTCCTATTCCTCAAAATAATATGTTCCGAAGAACATAGGAACTTGTTGCTTTATTATTTTATATGTCCCTGAGTACCACCTTGCTAACAGAATCCATTAATATATTAATTTAATAGCTAATTTACAAACTATGTTCTATGAATGTTTCCAATTCATTGTGGACTTTTCAAAATTGGATTTGGAGCCACACTGGATAGAACTCAGAGCTTACTCTTGACTCAGCCCAAGGATCATTCCTTGTGGGGCTGTGTTTTTTCAGCTATACTTGCTCTCTCTCTAGCCCTCATTGTGGATTTTAAATAGGGAGAGAGACAACAGAGAAGAAAAAAACAAAAAGCATGTAGGGAGAGGATACACTCAGGGTATTCTTTATTTCAAAGGCTAATCTGCCTTTTAAGAGATTATTCATATCACCCAGTGCTTTAAGTACACTGGCATTGAGATAAGCAAATAATCCAATAATCCAATATGATCAGAAACAAATGATTCATAACATGTGGCAAAGGAGAAAGTTGAAGGGTTAGATTGTGGAATGAAGCTCCTGTATCCAGTGTAGTATTTGGATTTTATTCTAAAAGTGATGTGACTTTACAAAATTTTATGTTCTAAAGTTATACTCTACGTATGTATAGGCTAGGAGCCTGATCATTGAGAGTGGGTCCATTTTAAGGGTTGCTTTTGGTTAAAAACAAAAATGAATGATAAAATCAAATCCAAGACTAGACGAAGTGATGATAGAAAGGAGAGAGTATACTGCAAAGTCAAATTTTAGAAAGAAAAGACAAAAAATCCAGATATTTGTTTTATAAAGGAAGAATAGTGATGGAGGAATTAGCTCTTCAACATTTCTGGCTTGCCTAAGGAGATGTCATCAATAATGGAGAAATGGAATTTTCACAGGGGAACAGGTATGGGAAGAAAAAGTGACTTTGTTTTCAAACAAATACTTTGTGCATGTGTGTATGTGTGTGCATGTGCATATATGTGTGTGTGCATGTATGTGTACCTCTGTTTCTCTAAAGGTAACTGAAATACATTGATATGAAACACATCTAGCAAATTTAGGTTAGGGATACTAAGTGCCTGTTCACATAAATATTTAAGCAGGCTAGCAAGTTTGAAAACTTTGGTTATGTGAAGACTATAAAAGCAATAGCAAAACTTATTTGAATAAAAGGTATAAGTTTATGCTAATTCATGGAACTGAATTTATGAATATGACTTTAAAAAGTCATACAAATGTCTGACAAGGAAAAGTGGTCTTTATTAGAAAGAAAGCAACTTAAGGGGCTGGAGTGATAGCACAGCGGGTAGGGGCGTTTGCCTTGCATGCGGCCGACCCCGGTTTGATTCCCAGCATCTCATATGGTCCCCTGAGCACCGCCAGGGGTAATTCCTGAGTGCAGAGCCAGGAGTGACCCCTGCGCATCGCTGGGTGTGACCCAAAAAGCAAAAAATAAGAAATAAATAAAATAAAAGCAACTTAAATTAGGAAATACATCAACTCAGCACAGTCTATAAGAAAAGTTCTGAAAAGAGATAGCACTCTAGGGCTAGAGATAGCACAGTAGATGCTGCTTTGGCCTCGCACACAGTTGACTCAGGTTCAATCCTCCACATCCTGTATGGTACCCCATACATTGCCAGGAGTAATTCCTGAAACAACCCAGAGTAACCCCTAATCATCACTGGTTAAGCCCAAAAATAAACAAACAAACAAACAAACAAACAAATAGAAGTATTGTGATGTGCTGACTAGTTAGGGTTAGGTAATAACTTACATCTATTTAGGAGCTCTTCAGAAAAAAATACATAATTATCTAGGGAAACAATGGGCATGCATGTAAGGGAACATACAGTGATGTTGTATAGTAATATTTAATAATAACTCCATGGACAGAATGTCAGAGAAATGTCATCAGCATTGCAATTTTCAGTAAGGTAATGAGGAGAAAGTGACATCAGGTAGAAAAGCACTCTATTGTGTAGCCCATAGCCATGGACCTCTGTGGTCCCTGTGGCACCAAGGTATTTGTAAGTTTCAGTCCTTTGTTGTTTGTTTTTGGTCACACAGGTGCTGCTTGGGGCTTTTTGGTGGCTCTGTGCTCACAAATCATTCCCAAAGGTGCTTAGGGGACTCTACATGGTGTCAGGAATGGATTCAGAGTAGGCTGCATGCAAGACAAGTATCTTATCCCCTCTACTAGCTCTTTGACCCATGCTTGTTTCTGTCTTAGTCCATTCACGGGAGAAATAATGTAACTCTAACAAGGTGTCTAATCCATGAGAAGGCTTGTTATATCTTCTTGAAAACAGTGAGCATTAAGACTTTCTGGTTTTGCTTTAGAAGGATGGAAGAGAGGCACAATGTTGGCAAACATAGCATGAATTAACTTCTGAAAGGGATGATGCCTCAGATTTATGTCACAACACTTTCATAGGAACAACTTCTGACATTACCATTGATTGGTTAGAATTGGACTCGAAGATTTATATGGTAAAATAAAAATACATTATCTAATAGGGAAATGTATTACCTACCAGCAATTTGGTATCAGAGATGAACTTTGGTAAAAGAAGATTTAAGGAGACATGGATGGAAATTGACTTTCATTGAGCATCTGCTACAGTAGGTCTCTTAAATGACATAGCCAATTTTGATTTTTTTTATCTCCTAGAGAAGAAAAAGGATCTATAGTGACTAAATAACATGTCCCATAATTTATCAGCAGTGACTGAGTTACTAAGACGAATTCTTTCTCCTATATAGTATGAAAACATAATAGTGAGAATAGCAAAATATTTATCTAGTATGGTTCATATACCACACCATACATGCTTGGAAACAGGTTTTATTTAGTCCTCTTAAGATTCTCATATGGTAGGTGATATTCTTAACTACATACAAGATAACTAAAACTCAAGGGATGGAGTAAAATGACCAATAATCACATGGCTAATAATAGAGCATGAAGTACCGATTAAAATCCAGATGCAATTAATTTTCAAACTCAAATTGTTAGCCACTTTTCTTAATACTTCAATATTATATATGCCTAAAGACCAAGAATGAGCAAACTAATTTTTAAAAACTTTATGATTCAATGTATTGGTACTCTCCTATCATTTAATAGTTATGAAATCAGTTATTTTAACAATTGAATCCTTGCCAATGCCAATTCTCATTATGTCCTTATTTCCTGCACTCAAGGATATTCATATTCTATCCAAACTAGTATATAATATCTTATAAAAGGATTCTCAGACTCAACTGGCAGCTCATCTGAAACGCATTAGGAATGTCTATTTTAATCAGCTGTCTATCTCGCTTCGCCAATTGAGAGATCCATCTTATATACTTTTGTAAAAACTCAAAGTATGTGCAGTTGGTTTGCCATTATCATTGCTCTCTTATTGGAGTGACTAACTTTAATCAAAGCCAAATAGGTTTTCTAAAAGAAATAAAACAAATAGCATTGGGACAGGAAATTTTATTGAAAAAATGTAGCTAAGGCAAGTTATTTTTTTAAGGCAAATTATTTTATTAGAATAAAGCTGATGGAGAAAATGTGGAATAATATTTATAGACTAAATCGTGTTCTTTTCAAGTCAACCCTAAATGAACCATATTTAAAGACAGGAGGGTCAAGTAGTAAATTATTTTCAAATAGGTGAGTCCAACATGAGTTGTCTTTCATTCAAGACAGATAATATTTAATTTAATATTAAGCACTTTCTTTTCCTAGTGGCAATTTAGACAATAAAGACATAAGTTTCAGAGATCATCAAACAGTGACATCTTGAATTTAGAATTGGTAATCTGTAGATTAGAAAGAGGCAAACCTAAAGGTAGTAAATACTGGAATAAACCAAAGAATCAAAGTGATATATGTGAAACAATCCCATAATTAATCCCATTTAATTACATATTACGAATCACGAAATCCCATTAATCACTGATTTCTCGGGTGGGCTCAGTAATATCTCATTTTGTCCCTTCCCTGAGATCTTAGAAGTCTATCTCGACTCGGCCCTCCTAACGATGTTGCACTGGGGGTCTTCAGGGTCAGGGGAATGAGATCCAGCTTGTTACTGGATTTTGCATATGAATACACCATGGGAAGCTTGCAAGGCTGTCCCATGTGGGCAGGAAACTCTCAGAAGATTGCCAGTTTCTCCCAGAGGGAGAAGAAGGCTAAAGATATCACTTCTAGGGGCTTGCTTTTAAGTCTCTTTCTGGATGTTGGCCATTGACGGGATTACACACACCTGTGTTCCTCTGCCGGTACCTTCATGCATGAGGCCTGTCCGAACATATGGAGAGGGGCCTCCAGCATGGCTGTTGCTAGATTCTGGTGGTCTTTGGCCACCAGGAGCTCTGCTAGGAGTGGGGAGGGAAGCTGGAGCTTCCTATATCTATATCTCATATATATACACATATTTGTATATTTAATAATTATATATAATTGCATATATAATTTACAATTACACTAGAAATATTATTAGTTTCTGGTCATTCTTTCAATGGTATCTTGTGATTATAACTATTTTTATAGCAAGAAACTGTTTATCTTATGGTATAAGATACAATTGAAACAATTCCTTTGAAACAATTCCTATTAATTAAATCCATAGTATCTAATTACATCTCGACAAATTTGTATTGAAATTCAAATTTTCACATTGGTACTCCACTTATGTTGGTCAGGGAAGACCTAATTTGAGCAAAAATACAATGTTATTTGTCATTAGCTGTTTTTTTCTATTGCTGGAATAACATTTATAGACATTTATAATTTAGAACACAATTTTGTCTATAAATGTTATTCCCCATTTTCTCCACCAGCTTTATTCTAATACAATAACTTGCCTCAGACAAGTTTAGAAACAATACAATACCCACTAATTATCTCAGATTTTGTTGGTCAGCAATCTTGTACCCTGTGACTTAGCTGACTCTGCTCACAGCAAAAATTACAGTTTCAGTCAGATAACTTCTTTTTTAAACAAATATCATTCAAGTACAAAGTTTTCACATAGTGTTTTTTTTTCGATTTATGGGTCACACCTGGCAATGCACAGGGGTTACTCCTGGTTCTGCACTCAGGAATCACCCCTGGCAGTGCTCAGAGGACCATATGGGATGCTGGGAATCGAACACGGGTCAGCAGTGTGCAAGGCAAATGCCCTACACGATGTACTATTGCTCCAGCCCCTTCAGTAGTGTTTTAAGTTAACAATATTGTACAAAACTACTGCACACCACTGCCCAGGAAGTGTCCTTGACCCTCTATGTCTGACCCTATATGAGCACTAGTCTTCCCCTTCTTCCATCGCCCCTCTGTTGAATGACAGAGTTTAGGTGATGCTGATACCTTGATTTACTACCTTATGTTTGCCCTAAAGTCTCCATTTATGCACCGTAGGTTATTTTCAGTTGTGCTTATCTACCACCCATACCCAACAACATGGTATTCTCAAGTCCATGATACAGTGCTTAGTGTTTTTTATCAGTTAAAATTATCCATACCCTTGATTTATATCTGTATACAGCAAATGAGTTAGAATCATGTAGTATTTGTACATTTGACTCTGGTTTATTTTGCTTGACCTATTGCCTTCCAATACCATTCAGGTTGCTGTGAACCGCATAACTTCCTTTTTTACTTACGGCTGCATGGTATTCCATTTGATAGCAGCTCTTTCTATATATATCTATATCTCTCATATATATCTATATCATACTTCCCTCATATATACCCAACTATATCTCACATATATGCAATTATTTGTATATATCACAATTTCTTTATCTGTTGATTTGTTGCTAGTTATTTGGATTTTTTCCATATCCAGACTATTGTACTGTGCTACATGGGTGTGCATATATCTTTTTGAATGAACATTTTTGCATTTTGGTGCAAATGCCTACAAGTAGGATAGCTAGATCTAAACGGAGCTCTATTCTCAACTTTTTAAGGAATTTATATATTCTTTGGCAAAGAAAATATATCAGATGACATTCCCATCAACTATGAATGAGGATTCTTTTTTTTTTCTATACCTCCACCCAGCAAGCTACTGAGAGTATCCCGCCTGCACGGCAGAGTCTGGCAAGTTACCTGTGACATATTTGATATACCAAAAACAGTAATCATAGGTGTCATTCCCCTGACCCTGAAAAAGCCTTTAATTATTGGGAAAGACAAGTAAGGAGAGGCTGCTAAAATCTCCGGGCTGAGTGTAATAGAGACATTACTGGTGCCCACTGGAGTAAATTGACGAACAATGGGATGACAGTGACAGTGACAGTGATACCTCCACCAACACTGGTTATTCCCAGTTATTTTTTGGTATGTGCCATTTTCACTGGTGGGGAAATGGCATATATCAAAAAATAGCTGGGACTTGCAAGCAACTGCCTTGTTTTATTCTTGGCACTACATGTGTTTCCCTTACTACCACCAGGAATGAACCCTGCATACATAAATTAACCTCTAAGCACCGCCCAGGATAGCCTAAAAGTCAAACAATCAAACAAAAATAAGTTCCTTACACTTGTGATATTGAGGTCTTTGATTTCTTATTAATTGGGGGTGGGGTGTTATTCTAAGTTTACAAAGGTTTTCCCCTCACTCATTAGCTCATTGTTTCTTCATCTTCCAAGCTAGCAATGGCAAATTAAGTCCTCACACTTCAAATGTCAATGTTTCCCCTCTACCTCAGTTCTCTGTTGCCTGTCATTTGTTAACATATTCTTCTCTATTCCTTTATGTGCCTAAAGGTTCCTATTATTATACTATGTACAAACAAAAAGTCTGGATGAAATCTCTATGTTCTGCATAGCTGATTAGCAACCTGAATTCCATCTGCAGATTTCCTTCACAGAAGTACTCAAATAGGCACTTGGTTAAATAAGCAGAGGACTAAAATTTTGGAGAACATCTTTAGAACTCTACCTAAAACATTAGCTGCTTCAGTTATGTAAGGATAACAAATGCAAAGAAGAAGGAATTCTTTGAAAAGGATCTTGAGAGAGGCATAATTTTGTATTTTTCTATAATTATGAGGATTAGAAAAATTTACCATGAACATATAAAATATATATATCCTCCATTTCTACCCTTTATATCTACTAAAATTAATCAAAGTCTGCTGGTATATAGAGATACTTTATGTGGCCTGGTTAATATTTTTATACCTCATTCATAAAAAGGGTAATTTTGATGTGCCATACCTTTAACTGTATGGTTTGATTAGCTTAAAAGGGTAGTTTAAAGTTCTTTCCAAACAATGTTTGAAACTTGTGTATGCTATGCAGCATAATTATGTTATGTCGAGCATAATTACCTGAAAATAAAACATATTCTGCAGGTAGTCAAATAGAGAAGAAAGGGGGAAAAAAAGGCAAAAAACAAGAGGCAGATGTCTACTTTGTCATAGATATATGATGCACAGATGCTTTTTCCAACACACTTTGAACTATCCACAAAATAATGCTTTTCTGTCAAACTTTTCTTTTCTCTCTTTGCTTTTCTATCTACATTAGTAAGACAGGAGACTACAGCTTGATAGTGCCCGGTATGAATAGTGAATCTTTTTTTTTTTTTTTTGGTTTGGTTCCATTTAAGAAAAGTAAAATCTCTTAGGTGTGTTGCACTTGAAGAAACCAGTGTGCAAGCTTAAGAAAAGAGTTCTTAGGCTGCAACTGATTATGCCTAATTTGCAGAAGGGAATTCCTCCCCCTTGAATTCCTGCAGCTGATATCCTGCTCTTTTCTTATGTATCACTGTTGGCAGCTATTGTAATTTGTTTCTCTGTCATTGTTTCATTTTTTTATATTTTTTATGCTTTTTGGGTCACACCCAGCTATACTCACGGGTCACTCCTGGCTCTGCACTCAGGAATTACAGTGGAGGTGCTCAGGGGACCATATGGGATGCTAGAAATCTAACCCGGATTGGCTGCGTGCAAGTCAAACACCCTACTCACTGTGCTATCACTCCAGCCCCTCTGTCACTGTTTTAAATCTCAGTTGTATTACTGCTCCCTGGCATGCTTGCCTTTTGGTGTTATTAATTTTCTTTTCTTTTCTATAGCCTCTGTGGTACCTATTTCTTCCCATTGTAGCAACCATCATTTTTTCCTCCATCTTTCCAGAGTGTAAAGTTTAATTATTTCATTTCTTGTTCACCCTACTCACAGCTCAGAAAGTCTATCACTTCCCCACCAATTAGTATATTCTTCAAGGGCATCTGAGTCATTTAAGTTTTCAGATATGTTGGGTATTTTTCCACCCTATTTTCCTGGATCCCACTGCTGTCTAATGGAGTTTTCTTATAGACTGTAGAAGTTGAGATTCTTTTGGATTCTTTCCTGCTGCTTCTTACTTAGAATTTTTGCTTCCCACAGTTCTTTTCTCACTATAGATGTCATTGTCCTTATTTATGATGATCACTCTCAAATTGGCATTTCTACAGCAAAATGCCTCTTTTCAGCTTCTACATTTATACATGTTTCTCTGTAGCATGACTCTTGTCTCACGGACTGAATTTTCTAGAAAACGTATACAAAGGATAGACTGAGGTGTGTAAAATTATTTACAATGTAGTAGGCACCAATACACCCATGAAAGAAAGAAGGAGGAAGAAGTCTTGGGCAGAGGGAAATATTAGAACATATTACAGGTCTGGTCAAGTATGACGACCCTATAGGATGCTTTGCAGCAATTATTGTCCATCAGAAGTCCAATATTCGTTCTAAATGGCTAAGTTCCACCAGGGGTACCACTTTACATGTCATTGGACATAAGTCACAGGGGAAAGAGTGTGATAATGGATGTCTCTGCCGCAGAAGTCAGACCCTGAAGAAACTAATGGTTGGAGATTGGCTGTTGACAGTATCCCCTGCAGTGTGGCAGAAGTTTTCTCTTGAAGGAACATCTGGATGGCATATCACATGTCAGCCATCCCTCTCTCAGTGTTTTCTAATTAACAAAAGCACCACACAGTCCTTATGTCATCGGAGTTTCTCACTACCCCTTTGTTTGAATTAATTTGTCTCTCTGTTTAATGAATCACTAATTCAACTAAAATTCATTTAGCACCTAAAGAATGCCAGAACCTATTCTCGACACTGGAGATTTATTGGTTCACAAAACAGCCTTTGCTTTCATGCAGTTTATATTTTGAGCTCACGAAACAGTTTTTGCCTTCATGCAGTTTATATTTTGAGGTATATATTTGTATCTTATTCTGCTCACAGTATTCTACAAATGAATTTGATCTCATGCACCAACTTTGGCATATCTTTCTTCATTAAAGGGTCACTCTCTTCCTCTCGACAGATTTCTTCATAATAGACAAAGTGAAGGAATATGTCAGCACAACAGATCCAAACCAACCTGACCTATGAAGTGGGGATTACAGTTCAAAGGTCCCCAAGCACTGACTTTTAAAGTTTGGCACTTTTGCATATTCTATTCTCATTCCTGTGTTTTAGTTTGCAACTCTAATATGGAACAATGAGAAGTAGGTATTATGTGTAGCACTGCACTGTAGCACTGTCGTCCTTGTTGTTCATCGATTTGCTTGAGTGGGCACCTATAACATCTCCATTGTGAGACTTGTTCTTACTGTTTTTGGCATATCAAATATACCAGGCTCTGCCATGTGAGCAGGATACTCTCAGTAGCTTGCCAGGCTCTACGGGAGGAATGAAGAAATTGAACCCAGGTAAATTATATATATATGTGTATATATATACATATATATGTACATATATGTATATATGTATATATATACACATATATATACAGATATGTATGTATATATACACTTATTAATGCCACACTCAGAGGTGTTTGGGGACTGCTGCTCTAGGCTCTGTGTTTGGGCATCACTCCTCTGGGTGCTTAGGGTATGTTGTAATGCCAGGGATTGAATCTGGTTCTCATGCATGCAAAGCATGTGCAAAGCTTATTGAGTTACCTTTCTAGCCCACAGATATATTTCAAACTGCCCTAAATTCTAGTATATTATACCAGGTGGAGTAAAGTCATGTGAAGGAAAATGAAGGGTAACATTTAAGAAGCTAATGAATAAAGGTAGTGGCTGTGTATTTTATGGATCTCTCACTGTAATGGTGATGAGTTCAGCAGAAAGTTTCAGCAGAAACCTTCTTGAGGTATTCTAAATTTACTTGCCCAAGGAAGTTTTTATTTCTAGTTTTAAGGTACTCGCTTATCTTTCCAGAGATTTCTCCGTCTTTTTGGATCTTGATTTCCACGGGCCAGTTTACTTCTCACAATCAACAACTGTTTCACAATCAGAAAAACTGAACCAAGAAACAGTGATTTTATTTGACTTTTTATTGACAGGTAGGTATTTGTATAGAAGGGTCCTTTTGAATAGCTTTTTCGTATTTGACTCTCTTTATCTCCTATCTCACCACATCACTTTTACTTTACCCTGAATTGTTTTTCTTTTATAAAATGCTTTCCTTATTTAAATAGATAAGCAAATTTAGCCTCTTAAAATTTGATGATAATATGGACAAAATTTTAAAATATTGCATGATCTTTCTTATACTAAAACAGTTACTGTACTATGAATAGAGAACTCTAGTGATAGTTATGTATTGGTTTTTCTACATTACAGCATAGAAAACAAAAATTTTATATCCTTATTCATATAAAATTTTCCCTCACAAGTAAACCTTTAAGTCATAGGTGGAGAGACTCAAGGTACAAAACTGCATTATATAACGTCTATGAACCTCTTTTTACCAGGAAATTGTGCCCAAGACTCAGGAATTTTTCTGGAAGACTGGAATTTTATACTCAAAACTGGACTATAGGTAGCAAACAAGCATATCTTAGGGTTCTTTAGTTATTTTTGAAATATGCTGCTAAAAGGATATGAAGAGATTTCTCAAGGACTACATTTAGAGTATAAAATACATTTTATTTTTGTTCAGTCCTAAAAGCTCAGTTCTTGAAAGAGTTGCTTATCACACCCTCAATGGTGAGTTCATGCAATAAAGTCACCTTAATACTGGGCACTTACATTGGGGATTTCTCTGGAATTCTCTCAAGATTGGATTGGATGGGAGACAAAAATCTCTTTGAGAAGATTTAAGTAAAATCTAAAATATAAGTTGAAAATTACAGACTCTCTTGCCCCCGAATCTGGCTGTCTATACCGGGGCCCCTTGGAGCAGGGTGGGTTGAGTTTCCCTCCCCACCCCGAGCAGAGCCCCTGCACCCGAAGGTCTCTGGAACCCACCCACAGCTACACTCAAGGCCTTTCTCCACACGTTCAGTTTCAGCAAGCCTCACTCATGAAGGAACCAGCAGAGGAACCCAGGTGTGCAGGAGAACTCCAAGCCTGCTCAGATCAGGATGAGGCCTCCTCCACCCAGACCCTCTATTTTCCAGGGCAGCTACACCCACAAAATGCCCCCAGCACTGTTTAATCCCATCAACAGTGAAGGTCCAGAGACTATAAACAATGCTCCCAGAAGTGAATGGCTGCATTTGCTGCTGCTAGACCTCTTATATCCTAGTTTTCCCTCTCAGAGAACCTGGCAAGGTATCGAGAGCATCCTGCCCACACAGCAGAGCATGGCAAACTCTCTGAGGCATATTCAATATGCCAAATACAGTAACAATGATGGTTCTCACTCCCCTTACCCTGAGAAAGCCTCCAATTGCGCACCACTGGGAAGAACAAGTAAAGAGAGGCTGCTAAAATCTCAGGGCTAGGGCAAATGGAAACGTTACTGGTGCCCACTCAAGCAAGTCGATGATCAATGGGATGACAGTGATACAGTAAAAAATGAAACTACAGTAGATCTAAGACTTTTTCTATGTATTCTATAACTCACCCAAGCATTACCCCCTACTATATTCTAGCTCTTTCAAATCTAGGGAAAATATAATTGGGATATTTTGGTTTGATTTGTCTCCTTTATCTGAAGGTAAATCTGTTTTAAGGAGAGGGATTCTTGCGAGGGGGCATGGGGGTGAGTATTTATCTGGACTTTTTAAGAGGAATGCTCCCTCTCTGTTGGCCCTCTGCCAGCCATAGGGACCAGTGGTAGCTAAAGCAAATTCTACATTAATAAAGTGCTGATGGACCTGGGAACCTGCCATTTCCACTCTGCTCCACCCAGGAATCTCTCCCAAGCCCCTGTGGCTAAGCCAAAACCCTAACCCATTATATTCTATCTACCCCCAAACAGTCTAAGGTCCTATGGGAACTAAAGTGTCTTAATTCAGTGCCAGAGTACCCTCATAAGGCCCTGGGATGAAATACAAACAATGTGTGCCTGCCCCACTGAAATACCATTGTTTTAATAGAAATAGAAGAATAAGCAATAGCTTGTTGGTATAAAATAACGAATTAAGCCAGTACTCAGATAACCAGTAGTCTAAAGCTTGAGTGTCAGCACCCACAAAACTCTAAGAATATTGGGGAAATAAAGGAATTCAATTGCAGTGGTAGATATGGATAGAAGACCATGCAAATTCCAAAACTTATCACAATTCTCAAGCCTAGTCCAGGAGAACCTCAAATCAACACCCCATGCACTGCTGATGAAAATTAAGCAGTCACTGGGAGAGAAATTCAATCAAGCCACAAAAATTGATTCAGAGTATGAAAGAATCCATATAAATGGAATTAAAAGGCTAAGAAACACAATAGCAAGTCACAAAAAAATAGAATTTTGAATGTGGGGAGCCTTATTAGCAACCTTGAGGACAAAATACAAGCCAGTAGCAATAATGAGGTGATGAAAGAAAAGAACATTCAAAGAATGTAAAACAATGTTAGATTTTTATTTTTTATTATGTATTTATTTTTTGCTTTTTGGGTCTTACCCAGCAATGCACAGAGGTTATTTCTGGCTTATGCACTCAGGAATTACTCCTGACAGTGCTCGGGGGACCATATGAGATTCTGGGAATCGACCCCAGGTCAGCCTTGTGCAAGGCAAATGCCCTACCCACTGTGCTATCGCTCCAGCCCCCAAGAATGTTATTAATGAATAATTATTCATTAATAATGATTCTTAATGAATAATGCCAAGAGAAATAATCTTCAAATTACAGGAATACCAGAGGAGAGGAAAAGACAAGGGAAGGACAGCTGGTGGAAGAAATAATAGATCAGAACTTCCTCTGGCTCTAGAGGGAGGTCTCTGCACAGATTCAAGAGCCCCAAAGAATACCAAACAAAGGAGCTCCAACAGATCAACTTATCAAGAAACATTGTCATCAAAATGGCAAAAACCATAGAAAGACCAGAGGACTGAGAGCATCAAGAGAGAAGGAAAACTGTGGCCAGTGAGTTATCACAGCAGGTTAGGTGCTTGCCTTGCAAATATACTGAAACAGGCTTGACTCCCAGCATCCCACCTGGTGGACCCAAGCTCACCAGGTGTGATTTCTGAGCAAAGAGGCAAGACTAACCTTTGAGAACTGCTGGATGTGACCTAAACACCAAAGGGGGATTTTCAAATATAAGGAAAATTGTGGGGGTCCTGGCCAGTCAACTGGAGTATGAGCCCCGAAGTCATCGGACTTACTCCCTATGGGAGAGGGAGTGGGAAGGGGAGAAGCCACTGCCCTGGCCCTCTGCTCACTGCGGGATTCCTACTGCCGAGAAAGAAGCCGATCGAGAAGGTCACCTAGTAGAGAGGGGAAGCTTGGTGGTCAAGCAGACTTTGTTTATTGATTCTTACACAGGGTTTTTATGCACACAATCTGGGGTAGGTGGGGGGCATTCCACACGTTTCACGCTTATCTAGTGGAGCTCAGGACAGATGCTAGTTACTGATTTGTATTCCCCAATCTCAGGGCCGGGTTAACTAGCTCAGGTAAATGTTAACTGTCACAGCCCTCATCCCATTGTCTCCTCAACCAGAGTGCCTGTGTGTGGAATGCAGGGCCCCTGGGCCCCTGCCAACAGGGCCGGCTCTTGCGTTCAGGGGCAGGGGTTTTAGTCAAAGTCTCAGGCGGCTACTGAGACCCCAACAGAAAATAACATAATAATCACAAGAGATATCTCATTTAAAAGCACACAAGCAAGGGAAGAGTAGATTGACACATTCAAAAAATTGAATGGGAAAAAAACCTCCGATCTTTAGAGCCCACTCTCTTGCAAAACTGTAACTTATATTTGAGGGAGGGATAAAAACGTTTTCAGACAAACAAGAGCGGCAACATTTACTATGACTGAACCAACTCTTTTTGAATTACTGAAAAAATACCTATAAAAAGTAAATGGACAATTTTAAAAACAACTAAACCCCACAGAGAAAAATGGCAACACAGCCCCTTATAACAATAATCTCTCTGAAAGCCACTAAACTATATTATTCCATAAAAGTGATATATAGTGACTAGATGGATCAAGAAACAAAATCCATCTATATGCTGCTTAAAGGAAGAACACTTAAACTCATAGAATCAATACAGGCTCAGAGTGAAAGGGTAGAATAATGATACAAGTAAACAACAAGTAATCAACAGAAAGCTGGAATAACCATACTTATATAAAAAATAGCATCCAATATAAAGACATTAATTAGAGACAAGGATAGACACTATTTGTTAAAGGAATAATAGATTAAGATATATTCTTATCAATGCATATGCATCATATGAAGGATCACTAAATTTATATTCTTCTTATAGAAATAAAAATATATATTGGAGAAAAAACAATAAAAAAGGAAAAGTTCAACAATCTACTTTTGTAACTAGTCATATCAACCAGACAGAATATTTGTAAATATATCATTGTATCACTGTCATCCCATTGCTCATGGATTTGCTCGAGCAGGCACCAGTAACATCTCCATTGTGACACTTGTTGTTGCTGTTTTTGGCATATTCAATACACCACGGGTAGCTTTCCAGGCTCTGCCGTGTGGGTGTGATACTCTGGGTAGCTTGCCGGGCTCTTCAAGAGGGGTGGAGGAATTGAACCCGGGTCAGCTGCATACAAGTCAAACGCCCTACCTGCTGTGCTATTGCTCTAGCTCTTGTAAATATATGAGCCCTTAATGAGGAGCTAGATTAAATGAACTTAGTGGATATATGCAGAACTCTCCATCTCCTCAAACAAAATTCATATTCTTCTCATGCTCATGAAACATTACCCAGGGTAAATCACATACTAGGACACCTAACTTAAATATTCATAACTTACAAATATAGAAATAATGCCAAGCATTCTCTCAGGCAATAATGCCATTAAGGTAGAAGTTAGCCATTGAAAAAAATAATGGAGAAAAACTCCAAATATCTAGAAACTGAACAAAATACTGCTAAATAGCAACTGGATCAAACTGGAAATCAAAGAAGAAATAGGAAAATTCCTCAATACTTATGGGGAATGATGAAATGAATTAGTAGTATCTTTGGGCCACAACAAAAATATGTACTGAGGGGGAATTTTATAGCAATACATTCTTACATAAAAAAAAATCTCAAGTCAACAAGGTAAATACACGTCTTAGACACCTGGAGAGGAAACAACAAATGAACCTCAAAACTGGTAGAAAAAAGAAAATAATTAGAACTCAGACAGAAATCAATGATACAGAAATAAAAAGGCAAACAGAGTCAATAAAACCAGGAGCTGTTTCTTTGAAAAAATAAACAATATAACAAACCTTTAGCTAAACTTATGGGGTAAAAAGGAGAAAAAGACTGAAGAAAATCTGAGACAAAAGGGGATAAATTGCATCAAACTTCTCAGAAATTTAAGACATTGTGAGAAGTTACTATGACTAACTTTATTAAACTGGATGAATGGATAGAGTCTTCATATCATGTATTCTTCTAAAATTAATTGAGGAAAAAATAGAAAACCTGATTATTTTAATTGCAAGTAAGGAAACTAAATGGAAATTAAGAATCTGCCCCAAAACAAAAGCCTGCATTCATGTGGGTTCACTGGTGAGTTTTATCATATCTTCAGACTTAGCACCTTTATCCCTTAAACTCTAGACTTATTACCTCTACTTACAAAATATTGAAGGAAAAACAAGACTGCCTCGCATGTTCTATGAAGCCAATATTATACTAATGCCTAAAGCAGAGATACTACAAAAATTTTTTCAGACAAATCTTGCTGATGAACTCCAATGCAAAAATTCTCAACAAAATCTTAGTAAACCAAATCCAAGAGCATGTCGAATTAAAACATTATGTATCACTATCAAATGAAATTCAACTCAGAAATATAAAAATAGTTCAACATATGCAAATTAATTGCATAACATACTACATTGATAAAAGGAAAGATAAAAATTTTATGATCTGGGGCCAGAGCAATAGTACAGCTGGTAAGGTATTTGCATGGCCTTTGGCTGACCTGGGTTCCTTCCATGGGACTCCATAGGTTCCCCTTTGCCTGCCAGTGGTAATCCCTCTGACCACTGCTGGTTGTGCCCCTTCTAAAAACAAACAAAAAAAAACTAGCAAAAGATGTAATAAAATAAGGGGTGGAAAGAAATTTCCACAAGAGAGTAATGGCCATCTATAACAAATGACCACACTCATTATAATTCTTAAGATGGAACATTAAAAGCATTTCCTCTGAGATCAGACAATAAGCAAGGTTGTCTGCTTTATCCACTGTTATTTAACACAGTGGATAACACACTGTGTTAGAAGTCCTAACACAACAATGCAAGAAAAAGAAGAAATTGATGGGCTTAATATTAGAAAAAAAGTCATTATTACTATTTGCAGATGACATGCTAATACACAAAGAAGACCCTAAGGAATTCACTAAAATCCTCCTAGAAACAATGAACTAATACAATGATGTAGCTGGCTACAGAGTCAGCAGGCAAAAATCAGTCACGTACTATATGAAAAAAATAAACTAGGAGAGAAAGATGGTAGTGTCAACTCCATTAAGTATAGTCCAAAAACAGTACTTAGAATCAACAAATTATGTGAGAATTCTATACCATAAAAATGATAAGACAAAGACAGAAGACCTTAGGAAATAAAAAAAAATTTGTTTTCATGAATTATAAGATCCAATATTGTCAAAATGACCACACTTCCTCAATTATTGTACATTTGCTACAATCTCCATCAAAATTCAGATGACATTCTTCACAGACTTAGAACAGTCAATAATAAAGTTTGTATGGAATCATAATAATAGCCTAAATAGTTAAGGGCATACTAAGAAATAAGAAATAATTGGGAAGTACTCATTACCCAGCTTTAAACTAATATAAAGCTATATTGATCAAAACAGCATGGTAATAGGAATGAAGATATCATCTCTAACTTATGGGTTAGAACATTCAAAGACAAACCCCCAGATTTATGGTCAACTAATTTTTTACATAGGTGCTGAGTACATAAAGTAGAGTAAAGATAGTCTCTTCAACAAATGGTGTAGGAACACTGGATCATTGCATGCTAACAAATGAAACTGGATCCATTGGCACCTTAACAAAAGTCAATTCAAAGTGGATCAAGTCCTTGTGATCATACCAGAATCTACAAATTACATTGAAGAAAATATCTAAGATTTGGACCTCAGAGGTGTTTTTTTTCTTTTTGGGTCACACCCGGCATTGTATAGGGGCTACTCCTGCCTTATGCATTCAGGAATTACTCCTGGTGGTGCTCGAGGGACCATGTGGGATGCTGGGAATCGAACCTGGGTTGTCCGCAGGCAAGGCAATGCCCTACCTTCTGTGCTATCACTCCAGCCCTTCAGAGGTGGTTTTAATTATATAATTGCTTGGTCAAAGTCAATAGAAACAAAAATAAACAAATAAGACTATATCAAATTAAATAATTTGAATGGACAGTGAGAACAAATCCAAAACCATGAGCAAAAACTAAAAGATATCCAACTGAGTGGGAGAAAATATTTGCACTCAATACATTGAAGGGTTAATATCACTTGCATCACTTGTCTTCCCGTTGATCTTCGATTTGCTCAAGTGGGCACCAGTAACATCTCCATTTGTCCCTGTCGTGTGCTATTGTAGCTCAATGACATCTGCTTGCTCCAGGAACAGGAAGAACCACAAACCATTCATTCAAGGTTTTAACGAAGAAGTCTGACCATCTCATTGGTGGGCAGCCACACAGTCTTTTGACGTCCCGTGGAATCCAGTCGATAACAGCTCTAGTCCAGCGGTCATCTCTGAAATGAATTACAGGTCCGGCCCATCTGATTTTTGATGTCTTGGCAAATGAGACAGTCTCCCTGATTCTTGATTGTTGACAGAGGTCGGAACTCCGGATTCCTTCTCTAACTTGAGTGAGACGTGATACTCCTAACTCTTTCGATTCTTCTTTGGATACCTGAATAGTGTTCTCATCCTGTGTGTGTAGGACCTAGGTCTCTGAGGCGTATGTTAGTGCAGGAAGAATGGTGGAATCAAAAAGATGTGCCCAGAAGGGTTAATATGCATGATATAAAAAGTACTCACAGAAATCGTCATCAACAACAAAAAATGCAAAATACTTAACAATAAATGGTGAGAGGAAATTAATAAATTTTCTTCTGAAAAAATTAATTGTATGGAAGTAAGCACACAGATGTGTGCTCATCAACACTTAATGGGGAATCCAATTCAAGATGACAATGATATATCATCTCACACCAAAAAGAATTACACATATCAAAAAAAAAAAACCCGGGAATATGTTGCATTGACAAGAATGCTGGAAAAAAATTCTCATCCACTGTCATTATGAATGTTATTTGGTTCAACAGCTATAGAAAACAGTATAGAAATGTAGATAAGTAAAGGTGTGCCACATATACACAATGGAATACAATGCAATTGCAAGGAAGGATAATACCACACGATTTTCCGCAAATTGAATGGAACTTGAAAATATCATATTAGGTGTAATAACTCAGAAAAAAAGGACAAATATTGGATGATCTCAATTTTCGCTGCTATATAGTGTAATGAAACAAGGGAAAGCAAGGTATCAAAGTGTGGTGCTTGAAATACCCTTGACCTTAGATTATAGAAATGTGAAGGAAAATGAAGCAAAGAAATTGAGGGGGGAAGTAAGCTCAGTTAGATAGGAGGTAACAGTAGCAGGGGCCAGGAACTTTGAGCATACGTGCATATGTATACAATACAATATACAATACAATATAGATTGTATTTGAGCATATATATATATATATATATATATATATATATATATATATATATATATACCCAGTCTGCCTCCTTGCCTGTCAAGGAGGGAGGCAGACTGGGTAGACACTGGTAGAGAACATGGGGACATTAGTGAAGGGAAATTAACACTGGTGATGTTAGAATAGTGTTTGCCCAAAACTCAACTATGAATCTTTCAAAACCATAGTGTTTTAATGAAGAATTAATTTAAAAATTTAGAGGAATTTTCTCCTGGTCTTCTTCTTCTTCCACCCACCTCTCATCCTATCACTGTCCCTTTCTGAATAACAGGTATTATCATGACTTATTTTATCAGGTTAAAATATAGAAAACTATTGCTTCACAAAGGCTTATGCATTGTTCTCTCCCATACAGAATGGAGTACTTAACAGAGTCTAATTTTCATTTGGTCACAGATATTCCAACTAGAACCCTCCTATAATGTGTGTGTTGGGGGGGGGGCAGTGGCCAGAGGGCCTGTTAATGCATTCAGTAACTGACCTGAATCAAGTTTAGTAGAGATAGGATTTCTTCAGAAAGATGGACCCGTACCTAGTCTTTTCTCTCAAAAGCCAGTACTCAGTATAGGTTTCTGAGTCTGAACTAATATCTTTAGATCAAATCTTATTCTTTTCTGCCATAAAACGTTAACATCTTAATCTTCAGTATCCTTCTAGAAAATTTTAACATAGACAAATGAGAAGACCCTTCTAAGTTCTTGGGAATTTTTACTTCCTAGGAAATATTTGGAATACTTTTTTCTCAGATCATTGCCTCAAATGAAGATAAACTGTTTAATATTCTGTCAGCAACAAACTGCCCATGTACTTGACAATTGTACGGAAATCTTTCCTATGTAAGAGAGCAACAACTTATTTAAGGAATTCTAGCAATATTTTAAGTATCTTGTTAGAGTGCTGCCTTCTTTGCAAGGTGAATCTAATATTTGTGCATCTAAATAATATAACCGTGGTTATTATAGTTTTTAAACTTAGAATAATCTTTCTTATCTTTATTCTATAAGGTCAAGAAATTGTGTTTCAGTTTTAGAGTCTACTATTCAAATAAAATTATGTTGAGTAGTTCTGATTTTGTATTTTTAAATCACTTTAAAAATACAAACCATTAGCTGCATAGGTGTAGATTACTTGAATATTTTAAAGATAAAATATAGTCGATTTATTTGAAGTGAAGTTTCTGAGTGATTAAAATTTTATGCACACAGTGACACATACATACACTTATATATAAATACAATTATACAAAGAACCACTAGATTAGTGTGTAATCCACCACCGTGGCCATACTCAGTTACGAGAATATATTTTGGTATTTCTAACCTCTCAAATATTAGTTAAATAATAGTATTTAACATTTCTGTTTCTGTAACTCTCCAATTAAAATAATAGTGTTTAATTTTTGTAGTTCTATAACTGTGTCTTTGTTATACTGAAATGTTCTTAGAAGCAGTATCTTTGCCTTTCTTTTCAAACATTTCACAGTAAAGAGTTATAAATTTATATCTATATAATAAATCACTCCCTTTTAAGCTCTAGAAATAGGATCTATAGAGACAGATTGTGAGTTTCTCTTTGTGGACTAAATTTCCTTTTCAACCTTTTTGAATGAATGTAATGTGTCTTCAACAAGTTTGAATCCATTGTGTTCTTTGTCAGATTAGATGATATTTTTCATTAGTTCTGTTGTCAGTTGATACACATTGTTTCCAGATAGTCAAGCATGTTTGCCATCTTTGTTTTTCCTATCACTTTCTCTAAAGTCGCTTTAGTTTTAGTTGAATAAAAACTACTCTAAATTCAGCTTTTCTCAATTGACATAAAATATACATTCTAAAATCATATCCTGTCAAAATAAAATTAAACTAATGTAAGTTGTTTTGGTTTCAAGATACTCAGAATTTAATATACAGGATATAATAACAGTAAGTAGACATGAAACCACCAGTTATTTTTAAAACAGGCTGGCAGATAAGGAGAATCTGGCAACGAGTTTCTCAGGAAATAGTAATAAAGGCTGTGATAAGAACATGAAAAAAGACCTTCAAAAGTTCAAATCTTTTCCCCTTGACAACACCTAGCAACAGACTTTTATTGTAGATAAAATGGGAGTTTTGGAAAAAAATCTATATAACCAATTTTACAAACTTATAAGAACCAACTTTATCCTTTACTTAAAAATACCTATAAAACCAATTTTACCTTTTGCCAAGCAAGGGCAGTTTTTGGAAAAAAAAAAAAAAACCTATAAACCATCTATACAAGGCAAGTAGGGTGCATGACCCATTCTGGAATTTGTCCACATCTCATCTTGAGATGTATACTTTTATCTCTCTCCTCTTCTAAAGAAGTCTGTATTCTCTCTTGGACAGGTAAATCTCTCTCCTTGCAATCCATAAATGATACTGTTTTTACTTAATTCATTTACTTTCTACAATGTAGAAGATGAGTCTGAAATCCTAGGTGGAGGTTAGGACTGACTTTTGATTTTCTGCAATTTCTCAATTCAACATGAGCCAACAGCCTCCCAAGAACTCAGATGGTGGGACCAGTTTCCATGCTGTAAAGATTAAGTGGATTTTGGTGCAATTTGATACAAATAGCTACTAGTATCTATGCTGCCATCTATGCTCATGGCTGACTACCAGTCAAAACTCTCCTTCATTCTCCAAGCACTATCCCAGGGAGACAGGTGGGTTGAATGGGAATATGGTAGCATGCCAACAGTCTAAGCTCCCTAGATCTCCACTTCTCCAACAAATATCATGTAGGAAAATCGATGAGGATTGCATCTTGGTAGGGGGAACCATCGCCTACATCATTTTCTAAAGAAAACATTTTCTAAAGAAAAATGACAGATTGTAAGAGAACACAAAAGAATACAGATCGTAAGAGGTCTTTGGAAATAATTTGTGTCAAACACTATTAATCTTCTCACACTTGCTTACCTCTGATTTGTGCGTTATGTAGTTTGGCAGTTCACTTGTTCTTTTCATATATTGTCTTCTCCGTGAGAGTATAAGATTTTGAAAGTTGGGGATTGTACATATAACTTGTTTTAATCTTTCTGAGCTTTACCTTGCACAGCGGGCAGTGCTCTTACAAGATATTTAAAATTCCTAATGGGCTTTTCTCTCTTTTCAAACTGAGTTTTTTCTCTCTTCTTAATGGATTAATTGAAATCCGTTTGGCAGCAAGTATGCGTAACTCTCATCCAAGTAAGGGAAGCTTGGGGAGTTTATCATGAGTCATTCATCATGATAGAGTACAGAATTGGTTTCTTGTAGTAGGCTAAGAATGTCTGATACAGTATAAACTAAGTGGGTGACAAGCAGACCAAATGATAAATGGGGTCATTTTACTATTACATGGGAAACTTTGATTAGGAACATATCACCTATGGTCTTTTATTGCCCTATCCACCCCTGAAAATTGTTCAAACCTGTATCAGCTAGGGGATTTTGGTGAGGACTTGATAGTTACATATGTGGTGCAGTAATGAGTTCCTTGTGATTTGTGGTTTTCTGAGTTAGCTTACTCGACTTTGACATTCTATGTTAGGTTGTTTCAAGTGTCTGCCAAATCAGGCTGACATTCCAAAGCAGAGTTTAAGCCAATTGAATGCTCAGCAATATTGCTATCAAGAGACAGAACAGTGGACTGAATACCATGACCTATATTTATATAGGATTTTTATAGTGGTGGCAACCTGTCAATTTTATTTTGTGGTTAAATACCATAAAATGTTGTAGGAAGAAGTTTCATTTTTCCCTTTATGGTAAGCTTAAGCCTGTAATAACACACTTTTTTTAATCCTATAAGTTCCTTCTTCTCTTACTCCTTGAATATCTACACATGCATTACTGAGATAAATTAAACATCACTATATTCAAAGCTAGGGAATTTATATTACAAAAAAATAATTAATGTGATGGTGAACTTAAACTTACCATTTAAGTTCTTCTTGATAGGGGAGCTACTTATACCCTTTTGTTCTGTTTAGGCAGGATCAATTTCAGTTTGTTACAGTTTTAATACTCGAATGCCAGAATGAAAATTTTTTTTGAAAGTTGGAGCCAATAGTCTAACACATATTGCTTTTCTTTGCTTACTTTTTCTCAGTTCTAGTTACATAAAAATATAATGGCCAAATCTTTCATTCTCCCACATTTTTTTTTAGAAAAAGGAAAACATATTTAAGTATATTGTAAAAACAAAAACAAAACAAAAAAGGGGAAAACTTTTCTCTTGAGTATAGAGGGGCTGAAGGTCCTACCCATTTACAACACCAGTGTGTACTGTCATACTGACTCTTCTAACTACTAGGTTCTGAGACTTACATTTCTTTCAACATATATTATAAGAATTTAATTTTTATTTCCAAGGGAACATTTTGATCACACCAAAATACATCTTATCTCAGAATCCCAAAGTGTAAATGCCTTCATGACTCATCCAGGGGTTTAGAATTACTAGGAACAAGTCTTCTCAACACCTCATCCCCAAAATAAATCTTTGTCTCTTTTTAATTATTCCAAATGGAAATTCATCTTCAGTTGAAGTTAACTCACTTATTCAGAGAACTAGAAAAACCTTAGGACTGTGTTTCATTGATTTTTATTTTTCTTATTTTATTTTATTTTATTTTATTTTGGTTTTGGAGCACCCAACTGTGCTCAGTTGATCTGGGTTCTGGGCCCCTGAGTTCTGTGCTCCTAATTCTGTGCTCAGGGAGCATTCCTGGTAGTTCTCGGGGAACCATACGTGGCGCTGGGATTGAACTCGGTACAGCAGCATGCCAAGCAAACACTTCAACACCCGTTTCCTCGGGAGCCTAGGTCTGTATTTAAAAGAAAAAACAGTAGATCCTTTGCTCAGTCTCCTTTCCTCCTCATCGAAGACCTGGATGTTCCAAACTAATGCAAATGCCTTTGGAGATCTGAAGCACAGAAACTCTTTATTGAAATTGACACTTTTAGCAGCTGCAGCAGGATTAAGCTACTTGTTTTTTTTATTTGTTTGTTTTTTTTTTTGCTTTTTGGGTCACACCCAGCGATGATCAGGGGTTACTCCTGGCTTTGCAGTCAGGAATTACTCCTGGCAGTGCTTGGGGGACCATATGGGATGCCAGGGATCGAACCCGGGTCAGCCGCGTGCAAGGCAAACGCCCTACGCGCTGTGCTATCGCTCCGGCCCAGGATTAAGCTACTTGGACCTGACCACCTGGGGCTGAAGAGGGAGGGCAGAGAGGGCAGTTTTCACTAGGAAGCAGTGGTCTAGTTCTGCAGCGTTGGATGATCATCTACTGAGTTTTTCGAATGTGGGAACTCCCAACTTAGCTGAGGAACTGTGGGATTCTTTTACAGAGATGCTCATTTTTTTCTTCCCCATTCAAGGGGAAGTAATTTGTTACCATGAAGATTTTCATTTCTCTTCAGACCTTTTCCTCTTCACCTGCTCCAAGAAGCTAATTTTCTATCTCGTTTTCTAGTTATCTCAGCAGCAGGATGAACTGATTTTTTTTTTCCCTTCTGCTTCCTGGCAAAAGGAAGAAACAATTCCTTCAGCAGTACCACTGGTGGGGAAGGGAAGGTTTTTCATTTTGCTTCTGTTTCTTTTCATTTTCTCCACTTTTCTTCATTGGATTATCAAGGGCCAAAGAGAACTTATAACCTTGACTTTAGAGTGAAGCAATGAGATACTTTAATTGCTTAAGGTGAAAGAGAAAACAGAAGGAGATCTGAGGAGGAATCAAATCCAGTGTCTAAAATAAAGAAGGTGCTGGAATTATAGCTACCTAAAAGGCATCCTGGTAAATCTTAGAAAACTGTTAAATGAGGGAATTTTAGGATTATCTCATGTTGTGAATAGAAAAAAAAAAGATGGGGTACTTATAAATGCTAAGATTTAATTAGTTTTTTTTCATTTGTAGTTAGAAAAAGGTAGTTTTATATGTAAATAATTAAAATGATTGCAGCTCTTAATTTTGCCGCCAAAAATGTCTTTATACAGTGCTTTATATACCATTGATATTAACCCCTTATCTGATGGGTATTGTGTAAATATCCTTTCCCATTCTGTAGATAGTCTTTGTATTCTGGTCACTGTATCTTTTGCGGGGCAGAAGCTTTTTAGTTTAATGTAGTCCCATTTGTTGATCTCTGTTTTTACTAGATTGTTTAGTTCCGTGTCATCTTTGAAGATACCTTTATCTTCAATATCGTAGAGGGTTTTGCCGACCTTGTCTTCAATGTACCTTATGGTTTGTGATCTGATGTTGAGGTCTTTAATCCATTTTGATCTGACTTTTGTGCATGGTGTCAGGTCGAGTTCTAAGCCCATTTTTTTGCATGTGGTTGTCCAGTTGTGCCAGCACCATTTGTTAAAGAGGCTTTCCTTGCTCCACTTCACATCTCTTGCTCCTTTATCAAAGATTAGATGATCATACATTTGAGGTTGTGTGTGAGGATATTCCACCCTGGTTGAACTCTACAAGAAGAAAACATCCAACCCCATCAAAAAATGGGGCGAAGAAATGAACAGAAACTTTACCAAGGAAGAGATACGAATGGCCAAAAGGCACAAGAAAAAGTGCTCTACATCACTAATTGTCAGAGAGATGCAGATCAAAACAACCACGAGATACCACCTCACACCACAGAGACTAGCACACATCCAAAAGAACAAAAGCAACCGCTGTTGGAGAGGATGTGGGGAGAAAGGGACCCTTCTACACTGCTGGTGGGAATGCCAGCTAGTTCAGCCCTTTTGGAAAACAATATGGATGATTATCAAAAAACTAGAGGTTGAGCTCCCATTTGACCCAGCAATACTACTGCTGGGAATATATCCCAGAAAAGCCAAAAAGTATAGTCGAAGTGACATATGCACTTATATGTTCACCGCAGCACTGTTTACAATAGCCAGAATCTGGAAAAAACCCGAGTGCCCTAGAACAGATGACTGGTTGAAGAAATTCTGGTACATCTATACAACGGAATACTATGCAGCTGTTAGAAAAACTGAGGTCATGACGTTTGCATATAAGTGGATCAACATGGAAAGTATCATGCTAAGTGAAATGAGTCAGAAAGAGAGAGACAGACATAGAAAGATTGCACTCATCTGTGGAATATAGAATAATAGACTATAAGACTAACGCCCAAGAATAGTAGAAATAAGTACCAGGAGGTTGTCTCCATGGCTTGGAGGCTGGTCTCTCATTCTGGGTAACTCAGGGAAGGGACCACCAAGTAAAATGTGGTTGGAGATCATGTGGGGGAAGGGTGATGAGGGCCAAATACAGACTAGAGACTGAACACAATGGCCTCTCAACACCTTTATTGCAAACCACAACACCTAATCAGAGAGAGAGAACAAAAGGGAATACCCTGCCATAGTGGCAGGTTGGGGTGGGGGGAGACGGGACTGGGGAGGGGAGGAGGGATGTTGGGTTTACTGGTGGTGGAGAATGGGCACTGGTGAAGGGATGGGTTATCGAACTTTGTATGGGGGAAACATGAGCACAAAGATGTATGGATCTGTAACTGTACCCTCACGATGACTCTTTAATTAAAAATAAACTAATAAAAAAATTTAAAAAAATGTCTTTATCTTGGTTCATGATATTTAACAGAATTTACCTGCATGAGATTTTTGGAAAGAGGAAAAAGAAAATGATAAAGCCAGTTCTTTAGTTATCGTGAAACTGCCTAATTCCTGAGTTTTGGTAGGCAAAACGAACATGCAAAGTTCTGGATGTTTGTGATACCAAAGTTTAAGCCTGTAGTCCTAGCCCCCGTGTCATCCCATCCAAGCCTCCCTCTTTGTTCCCCAGGTGAAGATGTCAAGCGTCCTATCCCCTTGCTGGTTTTCCTTTTGCAGTGCCTGATGTAATTTGCCTTGTCACTTCTCTGTCCTCTCTTTTCAAGTGGGCAAAGTCACCTGTTTTGTCCCCCATCACTTCATCCCTGGACAGGGAAAGGATGCCACTTTCCCTGTCCGCCACTATGTTCCTGGTCCGAGGTCTGCTGCTCTGTGGTCTGCCTCCGAAGCCCACTGGCCTCCCTCTTAGGACCCCATGCTTGCTCTTTGTTCTCGGGTCACAAGCATGTGTGAGACTTGCGACTTCCCCTGCCTTGCACCTGGGGTTGGGGAGGGTGTATTGAGAATTGCCATCTGTCAGGGCCTGTGGAAGGCCAAAGAGAATGTTGCCTGGTATGTGTACCCCTTTTGAATATTTGTCTTCTCTCCCCTTTAGTCATATCCATTATCCCACTGATGGAAGTGAGATTTAAACGACCAGTTGAAAATGACCAACGTGTTTAACTAGAAACATCCATACACTCCTGACCCCCCAGCAACTGTCATTTCTACCTTACATAAGGGGGATGGTTTTTAGGCCAAAAACTTGGCTTCTTAGCATAGATTGACTTGCATTTCTGTTCTCAAGACTTTCTTAATAGAAAAATAATTCTTTGCAGTGTTTCGGCCTCTCTCACAAGAACTTAGTTTTCTTATTATCTGACATGTTTGTCCATAAATGGATTATGGACTGTGTTTTTGTTTTTTGGGTTGGTTTTTTTTTTTTTTGAGATTTTTATGCCTAATCTTTGTGTTCTTAGCAAGAATGTGGGTGACAAACAGACTGAATTCAAACATTTGGAGTCTTTCATAACTGCCTCATGGTTAATTGTATTGCACAAATTTCTAACCCATGATCTGAGTGCCTTCTAACTCAAGGTGTGATTTGAAAAAAAAACAAAACAAAACAAAACATTTTTTCCCCCATACTGATTCAGCTTTAAGATTTCTGAAAAGACAAGACCTCTGGATTTTATATTTATATGTGTTTGTTATTGTTATAGGATGGAAAAAAAATCTTAACATACCTGCAGGTTAAATCTATTATACTAAGGAAATCTTAAAAGTCAAAGCTATAAAGTTTAATATTCAAACCTGCAAAAATTTGGTAAGCCTTTAAGTACCATTAAAATACCTGCCAGCACTTTAGAGATTGGAACCATTCTTTGAAATGCAAATTTAAGCAAAAGTTAGTAACTAGGATTTTTTTTTTTTTTAGCTATGGAAAAAGTTCTTACATATCCGTTACCACAGCTCCTCCACACAAATACTGGCAGTTGAATACTTTTTTTGTTATTACATGTGACTGAAGACTGTAGAAGTCTCTCCTTTGGGGAATTATATTTCTATTATACCATTTTGTACACAAATTATATTTTGTGTACACAATATTTTGTATGTCTAAAGAACATAATTCGAAATCAAAATAATTAATTTGGCCTTAATTATCCATGTACTTTTAATATAATCTGGAATGATTTCTGGCAAATGGAAACATTTAGAATCTAACAGTTTGAAGTTTTATCTATAAAGATAAAAAATTGGGTGAAAATATTTTCTATTCTTCTGTTAATATATATTAATCAAAGTTATCTCCTGTTATGTCACAAAGATTTGGTCTCTGGGATTTTGGGTATAGTTCAACATTGACTGAATTAAGACCTCATGCCTGGGGGAGAGTTCAAACTAAATTAAAACTTAAAGACTATTACAGGGAACTACATTTTGAAAATGTTTAAATGTTTTTCTGAAACCTCTTAAGGCTATCAACTTTAAGTTCAATAAAGAGAATTTTTAGTAAGATCTAAATCATCTTACTAATTTATTAAAATGTTAAGTTTTATTTGAAAAACTAGGGATTTGGACCTTAGAAGTGTGCTGTTGCCTAGAAAATTGTAGTATAAAGAAACTATTATAAAACATCAAGAGAATTTATTTTTGAATCTTCTAAAAAAGCTCATATCACAGTTATTACAGTCATAATTTTGAAATTAGAAAATAGAGTTTTGAGAATTGTATACTATATTTTAAGTTAAGTCTTTTTAAAAAAATAGATTCCATCTCAAATTAAAGGGGTTATTTGTAAGATGTGGTGAAAGAATTTATAGGATAGAATATACATGAAATAGAACATTTGTGAATGAGAAAACTTGGAAAAAGAACTGTGTGTCATCAAGGGTGGGAGATAATTCAGTGATTCAGGTGCTTGCTGACATGTGACTGACCCTTTGTATTGACAGGTGTGACTCCTACCTCGCCCCTCCAAAATGTGTGATCAAACTAATAAACTAAATAAAACTGAACTATTTTAAAATTAAGTTAAAAATAAATAAAATTATGTCTTATACCTATAGGTACTTGAGTAAAATCAGGCTTTAGTTCCATTTACTGGCAATTTTTTTTTAAACGAACTAGTCCCTGACATTCCATTTGCTGTCAATGGAACAAACATCTCTGAATGCAGCAGCTATGTGTACCTGGGTTGAGAACTCAACATGAGGGACGACTTGGTGCCAGAACTGTGCAGGAGGAAGAGAGCAGCATGAAACACCTTCAAGAATGTCGAAGAAGTGGTTAAGAGGATGAAGAACCTCCGGCTCCAGGCACATCTTTTTGACTCCACCGTTCTTCCTGAACTAACATCTCTATGCCTCAGAGACCCGGGCCCTATGCAAACAGGATGAGATCGCTATTAGGGTATCCCAAAGAGGAATCGAAAGAGCTCTGCTTGGAGTATCACGTTTCACTCAAATGAGAGAAGGAATCCAGAGTTCTGACCTTCGTCAATGGTCAAGAATCAGGGTTGCTGCCTCCTTTGTCAAGGCGTCAAAAATCAGATGGGCCTGACACATAATGCGATTCAGAGACAACCGCTGGACTAGAGCTATTACCGACCGGATTCCACAGGATGTCAAAAGACCGCATGGCTGCCCACCAATGAGATGGTCAGACTTCTTTGTCAAAACCCTGAATGAATGATTTGAGGCTCTTTCTGTTCCTGGAGTGAGCAGATATCATTGGGCTGCACTAACATGCCATAGGGACAAAAGGAGACATTACTGGCACCCACTCAAACAAATCGAAGATGAACGGGATGACAAGCGATGCAAGTGATACAAGTGATACTGACAAAATATTTCTCATACCACTGATACTAATCTACATTTTTCAGACTGTACACTGTTCAAATAGCTTGAAAAAGAAAGTAATACCTCATAATGTAAAGTAAATATTATATATTATTAAAATAACTTTGTATGCATGCATACTATTTTTATCATCAGGCCTTTCATTAAGTAAACCTAATCTTGTTTTTATGGAAACATAATTTTATTTGAAGTTTTATAATCTTTGCTAGTCTGGTCATTAAAGATCATTTCATGGTTATCTGTGTGTTTCAAATCTGTTCTTAATTGTGAGAGACAACTTCCAGAAATAAAAATATTTTAAAGAAAAAAATGAAATAAAATCTACGTTGGTTGGGAGGAAAATAAATGTAGAGGTTTTAGAAGAACTCCCTCCAAAGGCATCCCATGATAATTATCTTTACCTTGTAAAAAGAAATGCAGAGAGAATAGGTTTAACTAGTATGTTGAAGCTTTCTGGGAAGAATGACCACATAGCGAAACATGGCTAAACTTCTAAATGCATGTGAATAAATAATAATACAAGCTCTCTAACATTATATAAAATCTCAGACATCTAATACAGTATGATTAGTTCTGGACATCAGTACACTGAACAAACTTTCAAGTTATGTATAAAATATTTTTTGATTATTAAAATGTTAGTTTGGAAAAAAAAATGTTAGTTTGGGCACCATGGTTTGCAGTACTGTTAACAGAAAGGTTTTGTTTATAAAAGTTTCAGACCACACCTTTCTCCAGTGTCCATCCCCTCCATCATTGTCAAAGTGAGACATCCCATCCCTTTCACACCCTCACACTTGTCCCCCTGCTGTGGTAAACATCCTACTGAAAACTACCTCTCTGGTCTTGTTGCCTTTGGACTTTTGTTAATCCCCTACTGTGTTTATTGTATATCTAAAAGAGATTATTCTGTCTGTCCTTCTCCTTCACTCAACCTAATACTTTTTAGATTCATCCACATAGCAGCAAACTGCATGTCTTTTCTGAATAGAGTTTTGGGCCCTTGGACTAGAGGCTAAAGGGTGGAATTACTGCATCACATGGAAACTCAATTTCTAGTTTCTTGTTTTCCTAAAAGGCTGAGGTAGTTGACATTTCCATGAGTGGCTAATAGGGGACCCCTTTTCCAGTCAGCCATAGCACACTGGTTGTTATTGCTCTTTGTGATGTGTGTAAACTGCTCTTGTGTGAGATTATATCTCACTGTTGTTTTGATTTATACTTCCCTGATGATCAATGATTCAGAGGTATTTTCATTTACCCCTTTTTTGAATGCAGGTTTATTTATTTATTTATTTTTGTAGATTTCTACATTGTTCTGTATAATTTGGATATTAGACCTTCATAAGATGGCTGTGGGGAAATATTTTCTCCTAGTCTGCAGGGGGTCTTTTTATTCTGATCATCCTTTCTTTTGTAATGCAGAAGCTTCTTGGTTTGATGCACTATTATATGCTTACCTTCACTTATATTTGTTTGGATAATGGCATTGAATCATTGAAAATACCTATACATTTAATGTCACAAAGTTTTCTACATCTATTTCCTCAATGTAATTTTCATATTCATGTCTGATATTCCCATCTTAAATCCATTTTGATTCGACCTTTGCGCATGGTGGTAGAAAGTGGTCTGCCTTTTCCTCTCTGGAGAAGCCTGTGCTCTCTCTATTCTCTCCCTTCACATCTAAGTTTCCTTCAGTACAATTTTTCTTGCTTCGGTATTTTTCCTCTTTCTGAGACTTTGTGAAGAGTGACAGACCCAGAGACCCAGAGCGCCTGTGCCCAGGTTAGGACTGACTTTCCTTTCCTGCAAAGAGCAATTCCTCACTCCACCCTGAGTCTGTGGCTCCCTGAGAAATCAGGTGGTGAGGAGCATCTTCCCTGCCTTGCAGAACAAATGGTCTCCAGCACAGCTTGACCGTGCTTCCTGGGGCTGGCTCAATGCGACTGTGTGCCATTGAGTTTTTCACAGCAGATTTTACTAGTCCTAACTCAAGCATTTCCAGGCGTGTGGCTGACCAAGGTGGGTCAAGCAGAGCGGTGGAAGCAATCTTTTCGAGATTTTTCACATCTGGGTGGTGCCGCCTTAGTTTCTCCTCTCCAAAGAGAGCATGTCCAGGAGATCTGGTCTTCACACTCTTGGGCTACTTCAGGGTTAATAAATCTTTTCTTAAGTTTTATTTCCCAAAAAATACAGTACCATTCTGTGGTGTGAAATGATATCTCATCGTTGTTTTAATCTGCAACTCCTTGATGATTAGTGATGTAGAGCATTTTCTCATGTGTGTTTTAGCCATTCGAATTTCTTCTTTGAGAAAATTTCCATTATTGCATGACTGAAATGCAAACACGAAAGTTCATAATCTTGTATTAAATAAATAAATAAATAAATAAATAAATAAAATGTTTGGAAGGGGAAAAAATACAGTACCCTCGCATCACAACATCTCTGCCTGCAAAAATAGCATAAACTTCTGATCATTTCTTTTGCGTGCTGATAAGAGAAAATGTTAATTTCTGCTTTTGCTAGCTACCCATAAAGAAATGCTCAAAGTTAGTAGACACATCACTAAATTAGCTTTTGATATTTTCTTTTCTTTTCTTTTCTTTTAAATTAAAGGACTGTAGTTTACAAATTTACTGATATTTGAGCTTTAGGCACACAATATTTCAACACTAAGCCCAGCAACCAATATCAATTTCCCTCCACCGGGTCCTTATATTTCTTCCCTACTCCAATCCCATCCCACCCCACCTGTCCACTTGACAGGCAGATTACAAATTTTAATTTTTGAAGCTTAGATGTCATGTTTTCAGTGTTGTTGAGACTGTATTTTGGATATATGGTTATACCACTCATATCACCAGTATAACTGAAACCCTGATGCCTCTTCACCCATTACATCCTGTTCGCATTGTTGCCTGCCCCCCCCCCCACCCCCAACCTTCACCTCCTCCAGCCCCAGCCCTGATTTCTCCTGTTGCTTTTTCTTAAAGAGAAATTTCAGGTCCTGTATAGGTTGCCAGCAATAGAAGATTTGCTCTCTGTCAGAGTCCGTCACTGGATGGAGCTGGTTTTATCCTGTAGAGATGAATCCAGCTAGAAATTCCATTAAGTTTCACAGCATTGGGAGTGCTTAAGATAAAGTGATAAGGTCCCTTTCATTTAGGCAGTAGTTGGTCAGAGGGGGATTCAGTCATCCAGGTTTTTAGCAAGATCCAATGACTAGGCTAAATTTTGGGTGTGGGTAATTCTCTGTTGCTGTGAGGTAAGACAGTAGTTCCACATTCTTAAATTGCCTGCTGTATCTGTCCTGAATTAATGACATACTTAGTTCATTTTAATCTTTGAGTCTATTAAGAAGTTTGTTTTAAAATATTTAAAAGGCCTACCAGACAGTAACTCAAAGGGAATGAGCTAGAGTTTTAGGAACTATTCTGAATCTGAGAAGGGCAATCACCAAGACTCAGAAGTTTCTTAACATAATTTCCCTAATATTTATGTTGAGGGTGTGATTAATTTTTTCTTTTTTCTTTCTGATTACTGGGGATGCTAGGCAGTATGAAGATGATAATTTACTTTTTAAAGCAGAGGCTGAATATTTGGTAACTGTAAAAGAGATAAATACCATTATCAGTGGAGCAATAGTACAGCGGGTAGGATGTTTGCCTTGCATGCAGCTGACCTGGGTTCAATTCCTACATCCCTCTTAGAGAGCCCAACAAGCTACCAAGAGTATCTCACCTGCACGGCAGAGCCTGGCAAGCTACTCATGGCGTATTCAATGTGCCAAAAACAGTAATAACAAGTCTCACAATGGAGACATTACTGGTGCCCACTTGAGCAAATCGATGAACAAAGGGATGGCAGTGACAGTGAGAGTGATCAATGTAGTGTGACTTGGGTAAGCCAAATCCTGGAATCATTTCCTTAAGTAACACTTTTAGCACTTCTTAGGCTTTTTTGGTGTGGAAGGGAAAGCTTCTCTCCAGCCAGTGATGTTCTTAATAAGAACGGTAAGCACTAGCACACTAAGCATTTAGGCATTTGTGTAAGGCAAGTTGTCTGTCCTCCCCCGGGTGGGTTCCTCAGTGCTGGTCAGAGGCCAGGAGAGAAGGCCAGGATTAGCAGCAAACAAAGCACAAGCTCTGAATTACTTCCCTTCCTGTGCTGTTCACTTCCCTTGGAAGATAGTCCTTAATTAATGTTAAAGCATCGCTTCCTAAGTGGGAATTTTCATGTAATTTTTAATCGTTTTCCACTGTATTTGACAAGGAATAAGCCCTTTCTCCTTTAAAATAAACTATCCATGAGTTTAATGTAAGCCTTGTTGCAATGTCTATTGTTACTCTCCTTCAGAATATTCTGGCTTAATAGAAATGTGCTCTAGATGGATATGTCTGGTAATTGCACACGAGTTAAGGTTGTCTTCCTAGCTATGGTATCTCTTGGCTATTTCCCTAATGATCTCAGTATCTCTTTTTTGATGACCCTTGAAGTGCATAACTGGTATTTCTCTGGGGTCATGCACTCCCAATAGTTTTAATATTTCTTCTGCATGCTTTAATGGACTATTTTTATCTCTTAGCTATCATCTTCCATAGTGAAACTAAGCAAGCATATTTAGTCTCAGTATAGATGTTTGCTCTAAGTCCTTCAGCCGATCAGCAGGCTCCAGTGAGAAAAAATGATTTTTGCTTTTTGTGCTAAAGTTTCCCCTGGCAAGGCTGCAACTTCCACTGTCCTGATCAAATTCATCACAGCATACACAGCTTTTTGAGACTCATCTTGCATCAGCCTGCTTCCATCAATGAACCAAGTTATCATCTGGATAATCCAAGGGTATCCTTTAAATCAGACCCATTAGAATATACTTGCTCAACCATCTCTGACTACATGTGATCTGCAATTTCCCAGGTTTCCTCAGGGGATGGATAAGGTTTGCTGGGTTAAATGTCAGACTAGTCCTAAGAGTTTCTCCTGGACAGTCTCACAGTGGTGCTTGGTACTTGGTCAGTCTCCCTCCAGAAGCCTTTTGTGGCTTTTTATTTCCAGCACACCTTGAGCTTGATGGGGTGTCTGGACTTCAAAGAACAGTTGGCATCTTGGCCAATCTTGGGCCACAAGTGTCAATTCTTTAAGTAAATAGACTTAGAACTAGGAGTTAACTTACCTAGTGCTAACCCTTGCTTCTCAGCTACATAGGAAATAAAAGGCTTCTCTAGATCAGGTATTGACAAAATGGGAGCTGAAACTAAATGATCTTTAAGCATTTGAAATGTCATTTGGCAGATCTTATTCCAGTCTAGGAACTCATAGTCAACCTTCTTTAGTGCATCTGAAAGAGGTTTTGCTATGATGCCGTAGTTGGAGATCGATAGCTTGTGGACTCTTGTCTTTCCCAAAAGACTCCTAGTTACTTCCTTGTTTGAGGTTTTTTGAGTTTAAGAATAATTGCTTATAGTCTTTGGTACAGAGATCAACTCTTAAGAGTAAGTACATATGCTAAGTATTTAATTGCTTGGCAATTTTTGTCTTTGAAGGGAGATGTTATATTTTCATAACTCCATAAAGTTTAATACTTCTTTAGAACTAGAATATCATATCTACAAAAAAGAATGCTAATGAAATATAGTTTTCTCTCCACTTTTACCAAATAGTTTGAGTTGAAAAAGCTCAACAAGTTATTGTGCCTAAACACAGCAAGGTTAGAGAAATTTTAATTTGGGGTGCCCCATTATTATTGAGTCTTCGGGATTGATCAAGGACAGTAAAAGAGACTTATATTAGTAAAGGCTATAATATTTTACTTACCACAATAGTGTTAACCTGTCTCATCAAAGCTACAATGATCAGGTCAGCACAATGAGCTGGTGGTGACCTTGGATCTCTCATCTTCTGTAGGAGTGATACAGGAATCCGTTCTACTCTCCTCTTGGGGTTGGGATAGTTGCAAGTTCCCAGGACTTTTTCTTGATGCTGAGAACAGGACTCAGGGACTAGTCAGAGATCTGGATGCCTCTTATTTTCCTTAACAAAAATGTTCTAGTTCTTTGTTGAGCTGTTTTGTCTTTATGGTCCCCTGAAGTTTTCAGGGCATTAGTTACTCATTATTGGATCTGCTCATACCAATTAAACTGATCCGTTTGGATTTGTGTCTGTGGAATAGAACTTTGGGGTCCCATATCTGACTCAAGACTTCCCATCTATATCAGGGGCAGACCTTACAATAGAGAGGAAAGACTTTCTATCTGGATTTGTGGAAACAAATATTATTGCTATGTAGAATTTTTAAAAGAAGCATACTAAATGTGTAAAGAAGAGAGAAAAGCAAGTGCTTTTTTACTTTACTAACAATTTGATATATCTACCTGTGTGCTATGGTTCAAGGGCCAAAGGAGCTATTAAAATCTGAACAGGTAGAGCATACAGTTTTTGTCAACAGTATTATGTTTGTTTAACCCGTTTAGTCCCATGTTGAAAAACTTGATTCCTTATAGTTTTAGAAATCCAATTTTTTAAGAGCACTGTACCTTTGTTCTTTATTTTATCAGAGTCAGGAGCATCTGTCTATCACATTCTTTTTTCCACAGACCTCCCCAAACAAAAGCATTAGAACAATAATACAGATAAAATTTAAAGACCTCCTTATAACAATTCAGTTTGACAATACAGTTTTTTTTCCTAAAACATAATCCTCAAACCTTTTATACATGCCTTTATATTCATTCTTTTCTATAACTTTACTTCAAGACCAACCAGTTTAATTTTAAAACCAGATTTCTTTCTTTCCCCCCAATAATGATATTTACATACATTCTCTATCAGGCTTCAAATACACATCCATATTCTTTATAGTCACATTTTATAGATTTATACTCTTTATAGTCACATTTTATAGGTATAACTCCCTACTTTACTAATCTTAGTACAACTTGATTTCCTCTGATTTGGAAATTAGTTGCCAATGATTTCTTTTCCATTTATCATGACAAAGTTGTACCCTGCAGTGTTTGTTAAAGATTTTTTCAGAACTTTTAGAATACAAGACATTAGAACAATTCCATAAATTGCAAAACTCTTCATAATGCTCACAGAGAGTTTATAACATAAAATATCTGTGGCAAGAAAGTTTGCCTCTCATTATGAGTTAGCCAAACATACTAGTATTTAATAGTTTCATTCTTAGAACTCTAATTTCTAGGAGAAAATGAATTTTCAAAGGTTTAAAACAGTCTGACATAAATTATCATGAAACAAGCAAGATTTTCACACTTGTAGGTAAAACCTCTTTCTCTAAACCAGACTAGGTCATGTAGAGACCTAGTGACAAAAACTGTCATGAATGCAGTTATTTCACTAACATGTATTTCCATGTACTACCAATGTCATCGGAAAAAGCTAATAATAACAGCTCTTTTCCTGTGGTTTTTCTCCCATTTTTATATTTTTTCAGGAACCACTAAAGTCAATGGAAATTTCTAGCCACTTGCATTTTAAGTAACTTCTTTTTACCTCTCTCTGTTTTGATGTTTTTATTTTATTTTATTCAGCCTATTTCAGCGGCCTCATTAGTAAACAGATTCCATGGGTGGATGGAGAATGGGGAGGACTGAAGTTGGGGTGTGGCTTCCCAGACATGCCTGTTATTGTGAGTCTTAGTGCCATCACTGTCTTTACTGAGCACCCTTAAGGTGGGCATTGTGGAATAGAGGTCTGGCTTCCCATCTTTACTGACAGAAGTTTAGTAGTGAGAAATAGCAGAGCCAGGTGTCCTGGACATTATTCTCATGTTGGTCTCTAGTTTTTCTTTTCACAACTGATTCTCAATCCCTTCTCACTAAAGTTCCCGGTGATGGCTCAGGCAATGATCCCTTGAAGTTTGCAGGAGAGGACACAAGGAATTCTTAAGTTGCAGAAGGGAATGGCACCCCATGCCCTGGCATAGGAATCCCTAAGATGCAGGAAAGGATGCCACCTCTTGCCCTGGCAAACCTCAGAAGCTTTGTGCGGTTCATTTGCATCAGTGATCTCTGTCCTGAACTGCAGATGCCCCTGGAAGAGAAACTTGGCTTCTTATACAACCAAGGACAGCATGCTCAGCCAAGAGCCCCAGCTCAGTCCTTCTTGCTGTGAATCACTACCCCAAATCTTGCATGAAAGAGAATCATTTTCAGTGGACTCACTGCTGACCTCTGCATTTCACCAAAATCCATCCTCGTGGATATGATCTCGTTCCTTCCAGCATAACGACTCTCTGTCCATAGCCTAGGTCCTCCAGACCTGTCCCTGTTTCCTGAGAGCTGGCTGCTCTGTCTAACGGCCTGTAGCTATTCTCACTGGATTCTCTGGCTGAGTTTGTTTCTGCTCTGTAAATTCTGCTGCCACTGCTTAGATTTTTTAAAAAATTTAATTTAATTTAATTTTTATTAATGAGTCACCGTGAAGGTGCAGTTACAGAGTTTTGTGCCTGTGTTATAGTTATATAATACTCAAGTACCCATTCCTCCACCAGTGCCCATTCTCCTCCATTGATGACCCCAGGGTCCCTCTCCAACCCTTGCCATTGCTGTTTCTCCCCTACCACCTCCCACATGGCAGAGAATTCCTTATTGTTCTCTCTCTCCTTTTGGGTGTTATGGTTTGCAATGGAGATACTGGGTGGCCATCGTGTTCAATCTATAGTCTGCTTTCAACCCGCCTCTCCCATCCTGAGTGGATCCTCCACTACACTTTAGTTGGTGTTCCCTTCTCTATCTGAGCTGCCCTCTCCCCCAGCATGTGACAGCAGCTTCCAAGCCGTGGATCAGACCTCCTGGTACTTATTGCTACTATTCTTGGGTGTCAGTCTCCCATTCTGTTGTTTTATATTCCGCAAATGAGTGTAATTTGTCTGTGTCTGTCTCTTTCTTTCTGATCATTTCACTTAGCATGATACTTTCCATGTTGATCCACTTATATGCAAAGTTCATGATTTCATCCTTTCTGACTGCTGCATAGTATTCCATTGTGTATATGTACCAAGTTTCTTTAACCAGTCATCTGTTCTCGGGCATTCGGGTTTTTTGCAGATTCTGGCTATTATAAACAGTGCTGCGATGAAAATACAGGTGCAGATGTCATTTTGACTGTACTTTTTTGTCTCTCCGGGATATATTCCCAGAAGTGGTATTGCTGGGTCAAATGAGAGCTCAATTTCAAATTTTTTAAGAAGTGACCATGTTGTTTTCCAAAAGGGCTGAACCATTCGGCATTCCCACCAGCAGTGTAGGAGGGTTCCTTTCTCCCCACATCCAGGGCAACAACAGTTGCTTTTGTTCTTTTGGATGTCTGCCAGTCTCTGTGGTGTGAGATGGTATCTCATGGTTGTTTTGATCTGCATCTTTCTGATGATTAGTGAAGAAGAGCACTGCTTAGATTTTTTCTGTGTTTTGGCCCCAGATTTATCTCAATTTCTACCTAAAGTTCTGTAATTGCCTGTTGAACTGAAGGAGGGTTTTAAAAAAGCATGTGGTACAGGGCTTGGGGGTGAAATTTCCCATAAAGATTACAAAAGACATTTTCCAGAGGAAGCATGCCTGCAAGCCCTGCGGATTTTCACAAGTACCTGCTTCCTTTTGAAGTTGTTTATTCCTGGCCCTACATTTTACAGCTCTACCCAATTTCTAAGAAAAAATATGATAAATTTCTCTTTTTCCCCTCCTCTTTTAGAAGGATATTCTAGGGCTAAATAAAGTAAAACAGACACATTGAAAGCTTAGAGTTTTGAAGGTACGACCAACCTCTCTCTATTCTGATTTGGCTTACTAGTTATTTCTATATTGCCAGCAATATTTCAGGGCTATTATATTATATCATTATTGATTAATACTATTATATTATTGTATTATTGTATATACATTGTACTATTATATTATTATATCATTATTGTTTAATACATTATTGGTTAATAATATATTATATCATTGTTGGTTAATAATCCTTAGATATCCAGAATATGGTCTAGATAGTATTGGTCAGTGGAGACTGATTCCTGACAGAGAATAGAAAATGACAATACTCGGTCCAGAGAGTCCATGAGTGTTCAATTGAAAGTTCCAACAGGACAGGTAAAAACATTTTTTCTCAACCAGGCCCAAATGGCCCCTCTGGACCCTAAGGTATTCCAAAGGGGCCACAGGTAAGCACCACATAAATCGGAGAGCTGTGGCATGAGGGTAGGTGCAAAGTGGTAGGACTGGGGCACCATGGGAAGAGAAACAAACTGGAAGTGGGCCACAGCAAGAAAAAAACGTGTGGAGAAACACTGAGTTAGAGGGATTTCTATAACTACATCTTTTCTCACTTCGCTTATGTCAAATAGCGGGTCACTTTATTAGAAGCAAACTGAATTGTTAGAATGAAGATAAAAGGTCGAAGGAAAAATGTGTTCCAGTATTACGACTTTGTGTAAAAATCTGATTCATTTTTTTTTATTATTTTTGCTTAATTTGTTGCTTTTTATATGAAAACCAAAATGAATCCTGGAAAGTTTTTATATATGAGTCATTTTTTTTTTCTTATCTTTTCTAAGGACCGTGTAAGCTGGGGATGGAAAAACCTTAATTAGTGTGGGCTGCCTAGAGATCACCACAGTGCTTATTATACCTGTACAGAGTGTGTGTCATACTTTCCAATACCTTGAGGACATGAGAGACACTGCAACCCAGGCCAACCTGTCATCTGAAAATGCTGTAACTGATGGCAGTCCAAAGAAATTAAAAGTTAAATTCAATATTAGAAGCTGGAAAGCCCATCTGGTTAGTGATGGTTGAAAATATTGAGAATGTCCCCATATCTTTTCTGAACGGATGAGCAGAGGGAACCTTAATCAGAAAGCTTTATTTGCAGTTACATTGGAAATTTGCCTCAGGGGATCAACCCCTGAATGAATTTATCGATCCATGGTGTCCACTGGTCTGCACCCACCCTTCCTAAATGTGCTCCCCGTTCGCTTTTCCTATAAAACTGCTTACTGTGACCAAGGAGATAGGATCATTTTTGTGGCCGACAAGAGTCAGCCATATTATCAGGTTGCTAGCCCATGAATAAATGCTTTTCTTGCGTCAACTATGGCTCTTTAATATTGTCCTTCAATTAGTAACTTGAATACCATAACAGATTACATTACAATTGGCAGTCCTGAGGACTGTGATTAAATTTTTGGTTTACTGTTTAAATCAAATAAGGGCTGAAATTACTTCCATGGACAATCACCTGCCTTCCTGGGAAAATATTAGGAAATGATTTTCCAGTTCAGGACCACTGAAAAATCTATTATAATTTCTCTTAAAATTGTGAGGAGCTACACTTTCGCCTTTTATTTATTTTGATGTATTAATATACTAGAGTGTAAATTAATATGAGGAATATAAAAACTGCTCCATGTATAATTTAGTTTCATCATAGTTTAATGGAGACTTTATTAGCCTCTGAGTGATATTTGCAAATTGATCAACTTAGGAGAAATGTCTTCACTACTGTGTGGAATCATTATACATGCATTAATATATATTATATAATAATACAATGATACATTATATAATATGATATAAATATATGTAAATATATTTTATATAAATGTAGATATATAAATATAATAATATGTTATATAAATAATATTAATGATATATAATAATATTATATATACATCTGTTAATAGACAATGGTGATTTCTCAAAGGCTTTCTTTCAAAAGTATACTCTCCTTTGAGTATAGAATGGCTAAGGTTTCTCACCCAATTAACAATTCTAGTCTCATGTTAAATAGCTGTTTTGACAAGTAGATTCTAAGTCTGACATCCTCTTTAACATATATTATGCATATTCAATTCTTTTTGGGGGAACAAGTGGGTTTTGGGACACACCTAGCATTGTTTACTTTAATTTCTGGCTCTGTACTGAGAGATCATTTCTGATGATGCTCTGGGTATATGGTACCAGAGATTGAATTCAGGTCAGCCATGTGCAAGGCAAGCATCTTACTCACAGTACTATCTTGTCGTCCCTATGAATATTCAATTATTGTCTCTATGATTGCATTTTGTTTACACCTACTCTACATCCTACTTCATAACCCCAACATGTAAATGTAGTCTTTGATCCGCTTCAGTGTTGGAGTTACTGCCAAAAGGTAAATACTCTCCTTTGAACTTACTTTAAAACTGAGTTTCTAATCTGATGAAAGTAACCTATTTATTCAGAAAACTAAAAAAAAAAACACCTTAAAGTTCTGCATTTTAAAGTGAATAAATTAGAGGATTTTCTGATTTGCTCAGCAGAACTGAAAAATCTGAAATGATGAAAAGTCTGAACATCCCTTTCAAAAATTCTAAAATTTCTTTTATCCAAAGAGCAGAAGTGATTTATTAAAGTTTATAATATCATTTATTATATTTATATAGTATGAGGATGAAGAGATGAGACAGAATTTGTGCTCAAGAGAACACAGATGGCTCTAGAGTGGAAAGAGCCCAAAATACCTGCAAATCCCCAAGACAGAAAATGCCTAGGGAAGTTGGATACTTTTAGTAAATAATGCTAGAGAAAGTCATATGAAATGCATGTAAATTTTGACAGAGTTTTCTCCCTGTACTTCAACTTTGTTTTTGAAGAAAAGAAAAGAGAGGTACCATTGATTTATAGCCGCGCATGCATGTTTGAGGTATAGAGTTCACTCTCCACTGTGTATTGCCACATTTCACCCCCACACCCACCACCAAAAGTCTTACATTTATCTCCTTGAATCAATTGTATACTATTGTGCAAGTGTCTGAGCTGATGCAACACATTGACAGAATTTACTGCATAACGTGTGTGTATATATGTATATCTCTCTCACTCTCTGGCGTCATTTGTGTCTCTTCTCAGGGGAGGGACTCTCAGGCTCAGGGGGCCCTGAGGTCACTCCTGCTGGTGTTCTGTTATCCTGAGAGACATGTGCTTAGTTGCTTGACCCAGGGTTGCTGAGGACCACACCCCATGGCTACACTGAGCATTTCTGCAGGGATGTGAGGGGATATGTTACTGGGATTTGGACCTGGATCTAGGAACATGCCAAGCATGTGGCACTGACCTCTGAGTCATCTCCCTGGCCCCTATATATTTATATTGATTAATTAGTATATCTGCCATTACTTTGTAAGTAGCAAGCATAATGATTTTATTATTTTTTTCAGATGACTATTCTCTTTAATATTGTAAATAGAGCAAAACAGTAAAACATATACTGATGCAAACAGCTGTCCATTTTTTAAAAAAAGAATTCTGCTTTTATTTGTAAAATTCAAACAGTATCAGAATTTTCTAAATATCCATGTATTGAGGACAACTGGCTAATCAATATCAATTTGCTAACTCTCCAATCAATATTTTTGTTTTCAACTTTCTTGTGAACTTTAGGTTTGTTGTCAAAGTTATTAGAAATCATTTGTCTAACTTCCACCTAGATACAAACTTTTATCTCATCTTGTTTATTTCTCCTATTCTCCAAGTTCAATAGATATCCAGGTTCCTATCTCTTAACAACATGTACATTATTGCTATTGCAGATAATTATTAACCTGTTTTATCTCCCACATTCTATTGTTTAAAATTTTTTACTGATTTCATTCCTATATTGAAACCAGGCCAAAGATCAACACTGGACAAGGAAAATTGTTCTTGGTCCAAAACCTAAAGATGAATTTACCCTTCCTCCCACAAATCTAGTCTTCTATTTTTAGGTTTGATATAAATATAAGATGAAAATAACTTAAGAGAATTTTATTGATTATACTGGTGCCCACTAGTTGGTAGACTACCCTTCCTTCCATTTTCTTTCCCTAAAAACCCCCTTCATGTGAGTGCTTAGACAAGATCTTGCTTTGAAAAATAAGTCCATCATCATCTAACTGACTGGCTGTCTGTCAATAAAGCGTTCTCCATTTAGCATGATATAACTCCTTTGAATGGTCATTGAGCAGGAGTGGAAGCAAACCTTCTCGGTTACAATTTGATGAGCCTACCAAGAGTGGACTACTGCAACAAGCTGGTCCTGGGCTGGGAAATTTTCATACTCCTTGGCTGAAGGTTGACATCTCAGCTCTGAGACTGTCTCCTCTCTTTGCTGGCTGCCTTACATGCCATAGATGATGTGTCAGAAAAACAGCTAGGGATGCATTGATGGACCACGTATGAGTGGCTACTCCTTGTGTGAAAATGGGGAATCAACCTGGGGTGCATGCACAAGGAAATCCCTTCCAATTCATCTGGACTCCCTTCCTCTGTGGATATGTGGCTGTTCTGCAAGTACTCTCTAAATGTGAGAACAGTTGTGTGGATGCATTTATTGTTGTGTGTATCCATTTACTGTTGTGTGTGACAGTTATTTCCCAGAATAAAAAATGCAATGAGGTTGGAAAATTCCAACTTCTAAAGTACTTTAAGGGGCCTGAGAGATAGTGTAGGGACTTGGGGGCTTGCCTTTCCCACAGCCCAGTGGGGTCTGATCTCTGGAATCCCATATCCCCCCTGGATATCACCAGGAGTAATTCCTGACTGTAGAGCCAGAGGATAGACCTGAGCACCACTGGGAAGGCTAAATAGCCCAAAATTGAAAAACAAAACAAAACAACACAACCGACTCCAGTACTCTTGAGAAATGTGGAGGGATTTATTTTTTCTTGGTAGTTGTTGACATTGTTTGGAGGTCGCATGTGACGCTTCTCAGTGCTTGTTACTGGCTCGGTGATCAGAGATTACTTCTGGTTGGTACAAAGAAACCATATAGGGTGCCAGGAACTGAACTTGGGTGGACTTAGTGCCTGGCAAGCAGCCTACCTGCTATATTATTCTATTTCTCAGACTTGGAGAACTCTAAGAGCTTGAGGCCCAGTTGCTCTGAAGTAGAAAACATAATGTTCAGATGATCTGACTTAACACATAAATAAACAAGACAGAGAGGATTGTTGGTGGACATTCGAACAATGTTTGAGCTAGTAGTTCAGGGACCTAGGTGTCTTAGCTAGAAAAGTTTGAGCTTTCTCAGTTACCCATGGCTCTCTCACCCTGTCTTTGAAGAGTTTGGCTGGGTGTTTTATTGATAAGATTGATAAGCTGTGTTTGTTTCATTTATTTTGTATATTATATGCTGTGATTTTGGAGGTTTCTAGTGAATCTGAAGTTTGGAGAACACTTCTTACTTCTTAGATTTATGTATTGTAGGATCTAGACTCTGTTTATTTCCTGTTATGAATTAAAAAGAGAGTGAAAAGTGTTAGATGTCTGTAGGTCTAATAGTTGTATTAGGCACTAAGAGATCCAAGGCTTAGATAAAATTGTTACTATATGTAGATTCTTTTCCTTTGTTCAGTCTTATATGGTGGGTAAATTTAGGAGTTTTTGGACCAAAAAAAAAGTCCATTGATTTGAAAATAGAATCAAGTATGTCATTGAATCATTGTCATCCCGTTGCTCATTGATTTGCTAGAGAAGGCGCCAGTAGCATCTCAGTCAACCCTGTCATCAGAGGAATGAGGCCCATTCTTGTTACTGTTTTTGGCATATCGAATTCACCAGGGTAGCTTGCCGGGCTCTGCTGTGTGAGATTCTGAATTGTTCTCTTCAGGAAGCTTTGTTTTGCAGTCTCTGGATCTTGGTCATTGATGAGATTACATGGTGCCAGGGGCAGTGTGTGGGTGTGGCTGCCAATGGGGGACGTGGATGAAGGAGGCCCAGTCTTGATCCGAGCAGGCTTGGATATCTCAGCCCTAGGTCCCGCATACCTGGGTTTCTCTGTCGGTTTCTTCATGCATGAGGCTCGTCGGAGCATGTGAAGAGTGGCCTTAAGAACGCTGTGGCTGCGTTCCTGAGGTTTTGGCTGCTGGGACTCTGCTTTGGGAAGGGAGAGAAACTCAACCTGCCCCCCCCACCCAGGGGTCCCAAGTGAAGACAGCCTGACACGGGAGCAGGCGGTTCATCTGTATATCATCTCATAAAAATCCTTAATCTGAATGAAAATTTGTAATCCCCAAATTAAGTAAATTAGACCACATCTCACAGTTGATTGTTGACAGCATTTGAATGCTTATCAAATATTAGACTAATATTTTATTACCATTATTATATACAGGAAAACATCTCAATTTTATATGTGTATTGCCTCTGACCTGTGTCTGATCAAAGAAAATAGATTTATAAGTCCTGTATAATAGCAATACATTAATATTGATCATTCCTCTTTTTTTTTGAGGGAGACATTGGGTCACACCTAGTGGTGCTCAGAGTTTACTCCTGTCTGCATCCAGGGATTATATTCTTTTCTTTCTCTATTACCTAATAAAATGTAGTGCCACTGCTTTATCAAAATGGAAACCATGAAACTGAATTTTATTCACCATTAATAACCTAAAGTTTGGATTATTTACTCGTTTGTTCTATCCTTCTATGATATATATTTTTAAAGTTATAGCAACAGCTTTTAGACATGTGGGGGCAAGTTTCCCTGCAAATATTATTTCAACGTGCATATTCCTAATTGAAATTTTTATCTGATATTCTCTATACAAATTGAATAAAGTTTTCATCATTTAAATGCACTCCTGATGAAATTTTAATGCTAGCATATCAAAATTTATTCAATTATAAAAGTAATCAAATCTATTTATTCTGGGCAAAAATGTAGCCACCAACTGTTTGCGTGCTCCTTGCCCTTCTCTCTTGTGACTTGTGGGAGGGCATATAGAACACGAAATGCATTCACTAAAAGGAAACCTGTGTTGTCACCAGCTTTCATTCTAAAAATCTCTGAGAGCTTTCATGGTTCATTTAACTTGTCTGTTTTCAATGAGTTCATCTATTAAATTGATTTATACTTATAATAAGATAAAATTTAAAAATTCAGTGTTATACTCAATTACGTGTCACATCTTTTGTCTTTCTAACAGGGACAGTATATTGTCCTGTTTAAGTGTCTTGGACCCATGTTGCCTGAGTTTGTCATTTATGAGCCATTTCCTCGGGGGCAAGTTACTTAAATTCCCTATTCCTGTGTCCTGTTCTCTATAAAATAGGGCAACAATAGTGTCTATCTAATAGGGTTGTCATGAGGATTATGTGAGTCATTACCTGAAAAGCACTAAGAGCAGTACTAGCATGAGGTAATTCCTTCCCCTCTTGTAACTACCTACCTATTACCTATTGCTATAATGACATAGATTTACTAAGAAGCAGCCAATTCACAAGTTTGGTATTATAGCTGGAAATAACTTTGAGAGAGGAAAAAAATAGCTTCATGGGGAGAAGACTCAATCCATGCATACTTTTTCCCCACTGTCAGAAATGGAGTTTCTGCTGAGGATTAAGTACACGATGTGGGTTCTTAAGGAGACAGCTTTGGTGCTGTAATGAACAATCACAAACATCAATACACCTGGAGAAGGTAATCCTGACCTCTGCTCTGCCCACTCCAGATATCCTGAGCTTTTATCCCAGGTCTCATATATTGCCTCTTTTTCCCACTTTAAGTCAATAAAAAACTTCAAAGATCTTTGACAGCTATAGTTGTAGGCTGTAAATCCATTCATTAAAAAACGTTTCATCCAAAGAATAATGACAGTCTCATATTCATTATGCTTGGGTTTTTACACTGTCCTTAAAGAGTTTGGAATATAAAAAAATATAAGTTTTCTTTTTAAATGAAGTGAATAACTATAGCCATAGCAAAAAAAAAGGAATTCACTATTTCCAAGGAGCAACAATATATCAAGCCTCATAGTAAAGGTTTTATAAGCATCATACAACAAAATGAAAGAATCCTTGTTTGATACTATTATCTACATCTTTCAAACGGTGAAAGTAAACTTCAGAGATTTGAGTAGTATGCCAGAGAGTACAAAGACATAACAAAGCAAGTAAGTGGGGGAATCAGAATTCAAAACCCCATTAGTTATGTTCTCAAATAATCTCTTTTAACGACTCATCTCTTTAAAAGAGATACTATGCCTCACTCCACTCCATTTACTGATTCAGACTTCACAGCCAAATCGAAATGTGGATGATCACAGCACCTGCAGCTCTTTGTGCTGGATGAATAGAAGAGTTTGTATTCATGGAAAAAGTACACGAAGAAATAACTTCCCAGTAGTTGTAAAGTTTAAGATTTTCGCAAACTATGTGTAATTGGTAACCAGTGTATTGAGCAAGCTCAGGGGCGATTGGTCTGATTTTCTAAATAAACTGTCCTGGGAGAACAGGTTACCAGGAGCTAGGTGACCTGTTCAAATGAAAGTGGCATTGTTCTTCTCAAAGTGATCATTGATTTTCTCTCAGGTTCCTAGAGAGAGTTGCAGGATAAATTTCTATTTGCTACAAAATGGAAAAAAAATAGGTGTTCTCAGATGGACTTCTGTGTTTTAGAAATACAGTCTTGGAAGAGAAAGGAAGTCTAGCAGAGAATAATCATAGTTTTCTTAAAATTCTTTTCTGAGGTTTCTTGAGGCACAAATGGTTTCAAGGAAAGGAACTAACCAATTTCAATTTTTATCCAGTTGTCTGAATAAGGAATTTGTGAAAGTAACTGAATTAGAAGGAATACTTCTTGGCAATTAAATAAATGATGGTATTATAATACAATTTATTACATACTTGCACTTATTCATATATTGATGAAAATCCTTTCAAACTTGATAGGCAAATGAGTTATTCAATCTTTAATATCTTAAAGGAATAAAACACATTTTATTCGATAAGAAAGTGCCAACCATAGGCAATGGGCCAGAGTAATAACACGTGAAGCAGTAAGCAGAAAAGTAGTTTCATGATTAATTCTGTTTTCCCCGCTCTTATTTGTTTTCGTGACTTGAAGGACAAGTCAAGCAATCAGCATTTCCCTGTGTCAATTCAAAGTGGTGTCCAGTTGTTATCAAACTTTCATAGGCTTTATTTCAAATACTTGAAGGATGTCATTCATGAAAATTTTAAACAGAGTATGTGCTCATGTACAGAAGTCATGAACAAGGGTAATTGTGGGGAGGGATGCCTATTTTATTTCCCAACTGAGGAGAATTTATCCTATCTGGTGTCTCAACTGCTTGAACACCCTCATCATCTTTAGGTCAAAGATGCATTTTTAAAAAGAGCCAAAAGGCTCATTTACAGGATGTAATAAAATGTAACAGCTGGGAAGACATGGTTAATGTCTACTGGGTAATTAACATGAGTGCTCAAGATAAGCACACAAACTGAAATACATATTTATTTGAGAAATCACAGGGGCTCCCAAAGAGCTCTTCGGGGCTGTCAGGTAAATAGCATCGTAAGTAGAATGAGGCTGTCGGACCAAATGTGACAGGTAGCGGAAAGTGTTGCTTGCTTCGGCCAAGTCTGCTCGATCCCGTGTGACCTGCATGGTGTTAGTTACACTTTGCTGGTGCATTAACAAGTTCTCCCGTCGTCTTTTCACCTTTTATGAGATTAGGCATTTTCCATTTTAACTCATTCGGAGAAGAAAGGAAAAACAGTATCAGTTAAAAGGGCACCAAGTAATTAAATCAGTACCCAGAATGGAGTATTCAAAGGTTGCAGAGGACAATGCTGTAAGAGGAAAAAGTAAAGTGAACAAAGCTTTTACCCTTGTGAGAGAGATAAATAATTTTTAATTATGAAATTCTGCATAATGCCTGGAATACAAGATGTCTTCACTGAATTCCTATTAGGGAGGATATTTTTCAATGTTTTAATTTGATTTTTTCATAATGTTATTGAAATGTCTGTGGGGATCTTCTTAGTCTTTATACTGACTGAAGCCTGCTCTCCTCTATCCCTTATTCTACCTTTTTGAGATTTGGGCCTAAATAAGTACCTCAGCATTACTTTTCTCCAATCATGTATTTATTTTTTCTTACCTCTAGTGACTCTTTCTTTTCTGTGGTTCTAATGAAGATAGATGAAGATATGCATTTGACAGGATTGATTGATTTGGCTTTGATTTGCTAAGAAAGCTCTGGTCCCCGGTATCAATTTCTTAAAAGAGATCCAATAAGATATTGAATCATTAATTCAAATTTAATAAATTTTATCTAAATTTATTCTTCCTTATGTGGTGATTCTATTTGCATAATTCCTATTAATACCAGTGATAACATGCTGATTGTATCACTCTCCGTGGCTCAAAATCCATGTCTTTATTTTTTTTTCTCTATTTGGGGGAGCATTGTTTCATTACAGTGTAAACATTTGTTTTAGAAATGCAGTGTTCCCACAAGCCATGACTACCTCCTAAATAACAATGTCTCTCCCTCAATGTCCTTTTATAATTTTCTCCCTGCAGCCCTACCTCCCACCTTTGTCATCTCCATTCTCTTGTCAGAAAATCTGAGGAGGGGATCAGAGCAAAAAGTACAGCAGGTCAGGCATTCGCCTTTCCTGTGCTGACCTGGTCTGACTTCCTATCACCTGCATCCCATACTGGCCCCTGAGCCTGACGGGAGTGATCCCTGAGAGTAGAGCCAGGAGTAAGCGCTGAGTACTATTGGGTGTGGCCTCCAAATTAAAAACAATAAAAAGAATAAAGGGAGAAATCTAGGGTTTGTTTTCTTTGGGCATTTTAAGAAAAACAATTTTCTTATATTGTTTCTTTAAATACTGCATATGAGTGTGATCATCCAGGCTTTCTCTTTTTCTTCCTGACCTATGTCACCTAGTATGACCCGGCTCTAGTTTCAACCATGTGGCAGCATGTCCTTTTCCTTAACAGTGAAGTACATTAGATTCAGATTCCACAGTCAACCTATCACTGATAGTTTCCTGCTATCAGTAGGAAAAATATTTAGTGCAACTGATGCCATCCCATGATACATTAGTCCTTTACCATCTTCAGTTTGTGTTCTTGCTCTTAGTTTGTGTTTAAACTGTTCACTTCTGATGCATCCACGATGCAACTTTTGTTTTTCTATTGTTCTTTCTTTGGAGCTACTTTGGCAGGGTGGGGGTGGGAGGGTGGGCTCGGGGCTTATCCCTGCCTGTGTGCTCAGGGATCACTCCTGACAGGGCCCAGGAGACCATATGCAATAAAAGGATTAAACCAACATTAGCAGCAAGCCAGACAAGCACCTTGGCCTCTTCCCAATTGCTCTAGCCCTAAGAGTCTTTCTAGATTATTTTACTTCTCTACTGATAAACTTACAAATAATAGGCAGACACAAGATAGTCTTATTCTAAAATTTGACAATATAATTTTTTTGAAGTTGCCTACTGGAGTGAGCCTGAAATATCTACCAGAATATTTGTCTCAAACTCTTTGAAACGTACCACCTCCTGATAGCTCCACAAGGTGAATTATGCTGCACAGTGTGTCTGCCATTACTAAAATAGGTGCACATGTTAATTTAATATTTTATGGGTGAATATATTCATTTATGCAAAAAATTGCTTTGCCATCATTTTTTTTTCAAATGCAAGAAACAATAGTAATAGAATATGGAGTAGAAAAATGGTTCTTAAAAAAGAAAATTTTGTTTAAGATCAGTAAGCAAAATATATGTTGGGAGAAAATAACCTACATAAGTGTGGAGAATTCATAATATATTTGACAGCAATAAGGTTATAAAGTAAAATATGTCTTATTTTTTTTTCAATGATTCTGCATATCAAAGCAGCCAAATCAAATGTAAGGTAAACAATTAAGGCACATTTTTTCCCAATCTGGACCACCCTGAAGAGCAGAGCATGGGAGAAGTGAGAGAGAGGGACCCCCAAACTTGGGACTTCAGGGCATATACACAGATGGCCATTGGAGGGCATTTTTTGTGCCTCAAGTATTCCCCAATCCTGGCTGCCCTGAAGAGTGAGGCTGTTGCACTTTGCTTTGTGCATTTCTTCACCACTCTATCACTCTTTCTACAAATACAAATACATCCCATCTTAGGCTCCTAAGCAGAAAAAAACAGACCGGTAGCAACTCTAAACAGCAATGGACACAATGATAAAGCTACTCAGAAACCCACCAGGCTTAGTGAGTGAAGAAGCTAGCCCGGATGACCCAATTAGTGAAGATCATTTTTTTTTCTTAGGGTCACACCTGGTGATGCACAGGTGTTAATCCTGGCTCTGCACTCAGGACTTACTCCTGGTGGTGCTCAGGGGGGCCATATAAGATGCTGGGAATTGAATGTGGGTTGGCTGCATACAAGGCAAATGCCTTACTCTCTGTACTATCGCTCCAGCCCCGGTTACTTCTTAATGTTTAAGGCATCTGTGTATTAGGGAGAACTCACACTTCTAAATGTATATGCACTTAATGAGAGACCAGCAAAATATTTTAAACAACTGTAAATAGACTTGAAGAAAGATGTTGATAGCAACACAATAGTAGTTGGAGACTTTAACATTGTTCTGTCACCTCTTGATCAACCAAACTAAAGCTCAGCAAGGAGATACTTTATTTAAGGGAATAAATGGAAGAGAGAGGGCTAGTGGATTTTTCATCCCCAAAAGGCTGATTACACATTCTTCACCAGTGCACATGGGACATTCTCCAAGATAAACTACATGCTGGGTCACAAAACACACCTCCACAAAATTAAGAAAATAGAAATTATATCAGCTATCCTTTCAGACCATGATGCACTGAAAATAGAAATGAATCACACACAGAAACTGAGAAACAAATCAAACACCTGGAAATTAAACAAATCACTACTGAACAACCAATGGGTTAGAGAAGAAATCCAAGAAAAAATTAAAAGATTCCTGGAAACAATTGAGAATAAGGACATGAGCTACCGGAATTTACGGGATACAGCAAAAACAGTGTTAAGAGGAAAGTTTACAGTTTTGCAAGCATGCATCAGGAAAAAAGAAAGGTCCCACATCAGTAACTTTACCTCACAGCTTAAGATCTTGGAAAATGACCAACAAAAGGAGCCCAAAACAGACAGGAATAAAGGAACAATAAAACTTAGAGCAAAAATCAATGAGCTGGAATCTCAAAACACAATCCAAACTATCAACCAAACCAAGAGCTGGTTCTTTGAGGTAATAAGATCGATAAACCACTAGTGTGACTTCATAAAGAAACAGAGAGGGAGAGAGGGACCTAATAAACTGTATCAGAACTGCAAAGGAGGACATCACAACAGAAACCACAGAAATTCATAGGATCATCAGAGATTACTTTGAAAATCTTTAAAGTACAAAAAAATAGAACCTTGAAGAAATCAATAAATTACTGGATTCTTACAACCTCCTAAGGCTGAACTAAGTAGATATAGAATACCTGAACAATCCTATCACCATCGTGGAAATTGAAATGGTAATAAAAAGACTTCCCAGAAACAAAAGCCTAGGCCCAGATGGATTCACTAGTGAATTATTTCAAACCTTTAAAGAGGACCTACTGCCAATACTTTTAAAGCATTTCCTAGAAATGGAAGAAACAGAAAAACTTCCAAAGTTTTTATAAAGCAAATATCACCCTGATACCCATAGCAGAGACTCCATAGCAGACCGATATCTCTGATGAACACAGATGCAAAGATCTTCAACAAAATATTAGCAAATAGAATCCAACCTCTTGTCAAAAAGATCATATACCATGACCAAGGAGGATTCATTCAGGGATTCTCAAGTCAATCAACATAATACACTATATCAACGAAAGTAAAGATCAAAACAATATGATCATGTCAATAAATGCAGAAAAAGCTTTTGACAAGATTCAGCACCCATACATAATAAAAACTCTGTACAAAATGGGATTTGAAGGAACTTCCCTCAATATAGTAAAAGCCATCTACCACAAGCCCACAGCAAGCATTATTCTCAATAAATAAAAAAAATAAAAACCTTCCTTGAATCACCATGAGATACAGTTACAAAGTTCATGATTGGGTGTAAGTCACACAGTGTTCCAACACCAGTCCCTTCACCACTGTACATTTTCTGCCACCAATGTCCCCAGTTTTGCTCCCATCATATCGTCCACACTTAAGCTTCCCTTGATGGCAGACACTTTTATTTTTTTCTCATTTTTACTTTAGTAACTGGACATCAAAAACAAAGGATGAGTATAGCTAAATTATTCTTTCAAAATAACTGAGCCCTATGAGTCAATATATTTTCACCAAACTTTTCCACTTGTTTTTGTAATGATAAACATGATTAAGGATTGCCAATGTTTTAATAGATGTAGGGTAAAGGAGTTTCATGATAATAGTACAAATTTGGGGGAGTTTTGTAGAAAATAAAAAATGGAGGAAAATACCTTTGTATGAATTTTGAATTCAAAGTCCTCCTTTTTCCCTCTTTCTTTCTACCTCCTTTTAAAGTCAGCAACTTTAAGCAGCAGATATAGAAGCAAGAAGAGCATATTTGGTCAGGGTCACAAGGTAATTTGTAGAGCATGACATAAGTACAAGACATTGAGGATATTATAGCCTAATTTGAAAGAAAATACAGGAAGAATTTGTAGATTAGAAGAAAATGGCACATTGAAGGACCCTTGAAGAATAACAAGTTATAGAAGATGGGGACAAAATAATATACGAGAAAAAAGAATTATGATCAGAAAGAATGGATGTATAGAACAAGATTTCAGAGGTAGAATGACTGAGTGATGGCAAGCTTGGTACTATAGATATTGATGATAGGAAACAAGAAGTGAATGCTAAATTGCAGGCATTCAGGAACAGCGAGAAACAGTTATGGTATGTTGCCTATGTGGATTTGTAAGATGAAGAAAAAGACTTTTCAATAAAATGGAATGTGATCTGGAGGCAATATTCAATAGACTAGCAAAGGGGCTTAGATTTCAGCTATGGACAGATGGTGAGAACTGTGAATAAAAGGCGATGAAAAGAAAATGTGTAAAATATCAAATCAAGTCTTGAGGGATGCTAATCAGCCCTTCATCTTTCAGGACCAACAATGCCAACTGACACCAATTCCAAATGACAATACTTGTATTTCTTTGAGTTTTTTTCTTTATTCAGAGCTTGCTCTATTTATAGCACTATGACAGTATTTGCTGAAATATCAGTAAAATTAACCCAGATCTTCACTTCTCTGAAATGAGGCTTTCAGCCAGTAACTAATGAATATACTCGTATAAGTATACAGTTTTTCTTGTTCCTTGGTGGGGACCAATCTGAGATAGGGGCCAATGAGAAAGCTTAAAAGGCGAAAACCTACACATTGCATGCAGGAGGCCTCGTTCAATCCTTGGCACTGCATAGTTCCCAGAGTACAATTGGTTAAAATCTCAAATCTAATAAATAAATAAGTAAATAAATAAATAAACCTGAGGCACATTTCTGTCTCACAGAACTCTGAAGCAGTTGAGATCAATGAAATAACAAAGGAATCCTGTCTTGTTGACTTTCTTTTCTTCCAAGTCTTCCATTTTCACTCCCCACTAGTATTCTGGACTCAACTCTCAAAGAAAATGTGCTCATTCTGCCCTTAGATCCTTACCATAGGTACAGTAACTAAAAGTGCTTCTACATAAGAGGTGCAGGTCACCCACAAATTCCAAATGGAAAATTGCTAGGTCAATTAAGGTCTTGGGGAAAAACATACGAATGAAAATTAAAGATATTCTGTAATCCTTAATTTCTAGACCGTAAGGGCACAAAAATCATACCTGGCAAAAAGAATTGTTTTTTTTTAATTGTGGGCATATTAAATCAAATATGATTGTTGTGGGATGACAGAGAGATAGATTCTGCTTTACCCTAGCATATGTGTCGCATTTAGAATATCAAAGAGATAACATAGGAGCACTGAGCATGACTGTGGCTAGGCTCCGGAGGTCTTCAGCCACGGGAGCTCTGCTCAGGGTGGGGAAGGGAACTGAAGCCCACCACCTCTGAGAGGCCTTGGGGAAGACAGCCTGGCACAGAGGCAAGAGACTCTCTGCTCAAGGCCCCTCTCCACACGTTCAGATGGACGAGCCTCACAAATGAAGAAACCAGCAGAGGAACCCAGGTGTGTGGGACCCAGGGCTGAGACCTCCAAGCCTGCTCAGATTGGGACTGGGCCTCTTCCACCCAAATTCCCCATTTTCCAGTAGCGAGGTGGTCACACCCAGAAACTGACCCTGGCGCCACTGTAATCTCACCAATGGCCAACATCCAGAGACTAAAAAACCAAGCTTCTGGAAGCAAGTGGCCTCTTCAAGACCGCACATCCTCTTACAGCCTAGTTCTCTCTCTGGGAGAACCTAGCAAGCTACCAAGAGTTTCCTGCCCACATGGGAGAGTCTCGCAAACTCCCCATGGTGAATTCATAAGCCAAAGCCAGTAACAATGATGTTCTCATTCCCCTGACCCTGAAAGAGCCTCCAATGAGGCACCATTGGAAAGAACGAGTAGAGAGGCTTCTAAAATCTCAGGGCTAGGACAAACAGAGATGCTACTGAGACCACTTAAGAAATTCGATGATCAATGGGATAATGATGATAATGATGATGATGATGAACATAGGAACATTGGATGAGTCCAATAAAATATTTGGAATACCAAAACAAAACTATTGCTTGCTAGTTGCTAGTGGATGAATATGAGGTGTTTGCCTTGTGAATGTACTGTACTCAAGTCTCAGAATTTCTAGAAAACAAGCTGACCTTCTTCAGTGCGCTTCCTTGTCTGGGAGACTAAGCTGACTTGAAGCTATGAAGAGAAGGCCTAAGAGAACAATAGTGAAAATGGAAAACTTATGGTATTTTAATTAATATGGCACTAGGGGAGGGCAAGTTAGGAGTTGTATGTTGGTAGTGAGAAGAAGAAATGTTTCCTGGATTTAAAGGAATTGCAGGTGACTTGGAGAGCAAGGAAGAAAATGAGAGAAGGGAAGCAGGAAAAGAGTAATTCTTAAAGTTCCTAAGGGGCCAGGGGAATATCTCAAAGGTCAGAATCACATGCATGGCTCGAAGGAGGCTCAAGTTCCATTCTTGGCACTGCATGATCCTCTACAAGTCCCTGAATTCTGAGTCAGGAGTAACCTTGAGCATCTGCAGGGGTACCTGACTATTCCAAATCAAAATACTAAGAAAACTTGAGATTTAAGGGCACTTTCCACATGCCTGACCCAGCTTATATCTCCATATCTCCAGCACTATATATGATCCCCCAAGCACCATATGGAGTGATCCCCGGCCAATGCCAGTTTATGGCCCCCAAACAACAACAAAGAAAAGAAAAAATAGAGATAATCAAATTTAGATTTGGCAGATACAAAATACAGTAAGAGTAGATCAATAGTGAGCACTTTTCTGAATTTTGTTCTCCACTTTGGCTTTCACGAATCATGAAATCACAAATCACGAAATCCCTGTTAATTGTCGATTTCTCAAGCAGGCTCAGTAACCTCTCCATTCGTCCTTTCCCTGAGATCTTAGAAGTCTCTCTCCACTTGGCCCTCCCAATGATGTCACACTGGAGGCTCTTTCAGGGTCAGGGGAATGAGATCCAGCTTGTTGCTGGCTTTAGCATATGAATACACCATGGGAAGCTTGCAAGGCTGTCCCATGTGGGCAGGAAAGTCTCAGAAGCTTGCCAGTTTCTCCCAGAGGGAGAAGTAGGCTACAAGATATCGCATGGCCACTTTGTGCACACTTTAGCTTTAGAGTGGATAAACACAGATTTCATACTTACGTTGCCCTCTTACTCCAGCTCTTCCTCTCCCCCAGTCATTCCCAGGAGCAAATTAAGGGAAGAACAGCTTCTCAATTAGAATAATGATTGGCCTGCTGACCAATACTGAGTATTTCTATTATAAAGTTATGACTCATGACTAAAAGTGATTACAACTATAAAATTATGATTAAAAACTCAGTTTTACAAAGCGATGGAGAAAACTATCTCCATAGGGACAGTGTGAATAGATAATCTTTTTTTTCTTTTGCCTTGACCTTTAGAATTTTACTTCTCAACGAAATCAGTATTGTCATTTTAATGGAGGTAAGGCTGACATGCGTGTAGAATATTAGTTTCAGGCGTACAACATAAAAGTAATGACATAGTTGTATACATATGGCTAAATGATCACCATGATAAATATAGATAATATCTACCTCCGGGCATAGTTACAAAATTATTTTTCTTGTGATGAGCACTTTTGAGATGTACTTTCTTAGCAACTTTAAAATATACAAGAATTACTATTGCCTCCATGCTGCACAGGGAATTCTCATGATTTATTTATTTTATAATTGAAAGTTGTGATATAGTCTTTTAAAATATTCATTAATTCACATTTGTTCTTTAATAACCAGAGAGTCAAGAGTTTCAATCCATACTTGGCTAAAAGTTGTGGATTCTCTGGAAAATATTCTGGAAGTCTGTGAGTAGTCCAGATTAATAATGACATCAATATTAAAAAGGTGAGGAAGGCATTGCTTCCTTGAATGCTAAAACGACTAGCCTATGGATATCATAGCAGTTGTTTTCTAGTTGTATATTTAAATCCCCAAAATATGCTACTTGAAGTTTGCTTATTGGTATTATTTGTATACTTATTGATAATGTCTGTGCTTAGGCATGAATTTGATGCAGTCATTTTATTTATTTTTTTTATTATTTTTTTTAATTTATTTATTTTTAATTAGAGAATCACCGTGAGGGTACAGTTACAGATTTATACACTTTTGTGCTTATACTTCCCTCATACAAAGTTTGGGAACCCATCCCTTCACCAGTGCCCATTCTCCACCACCCGTAAACCCAGTGTCCCTCCCAACCTCCCCAATCCCATCTCCCCCCCACCCCACCCTGCCACTGTGGCAAGGCATTCCCTTCTGTTTTCTCTCTCTAATTAGCTGTTGTGGTTTGCAATAAAGGTGTTGAGTGGCCGCTGTGCTCAGTCTCTAGCCCTCATTCAGCCCGCAACTCCCTTCCCCCACATGGCCTTCGACTACAATGTAGTTGGTGATCGCTTCTCTGAGTTGACCTTTCCCCGGAACGTGAGGCCAGCCTCGAAGCCATGGAGTCAACCTCCTGGTACTTATTTCTACAGTTCTTGGGTGTTAGTCTCCCACTCTGTTATTCTATATACCATAGATGAGTGCAATCTTTCTATGTCTGTCTCTCTCTTTCTGACTTATTTCACTCAGCATGAAACTTTTCATGCCCATCCACTTAACTACAAAATTCTTGACCTCCTTTTTTCTAACAGCTGCATAGTATTCCATTGTATAGATGTACCAAAGTTTCCTCAACCAGTCATCTGTTCTGGGGCATTCGGGTTTTTTCCAGATTCTGGCTATTGTAAACAGTGCTGCGATGAACATACATGTGCAGATGTTGTTTCGATTGTACTTTTTTGCCTCTCTGGGATATATTCCCAGCAGTGGTATTGCTGGGTCAAATGGGAATTCAATATCTAATTTTTTGAGAGTCGTCCAAATTGTTTTCCAGAAGGGCTGAACCAGTCGGCATTCCCACCAGCAGTGAAGAAGGGTCCCTTTCTCCCCACATCCTCTCCAACAGCGGTTGCTTTTGTTCTTTTGGATGTGTGCTAGTCTCTGTGGTGTGAGGTGGTATCTCATGGTTGTTTTGATCTGCATCTCTCTGATGATTAGTGATGTAGAGCACTTTTTCATGTGCCTTTTGGCCATTCGTATTTCTTCCTTGGTAAAGTTTCTGTTCATTTCTTTGCCCCATTTTTTGATGGGGTTGGATGTTTTCTTCTTGTAGAGCTCAACCAGTGCTTTATATACCATTGATATCAACCCCTTATCTGATGGGTATTGTGTAAATATCCTTTCCCATTCTGTGGATAGTCTTTGTATTCTGGTCACTGTATCTCTTGCGGTGCAGAAGCTTTTTAGTTTAATGTAGTCCCATTTGTTGATCTCTGTTTTTACTAGATTGCTTAGTTCCGTGTCACCTTTGAAGATACCTTTATCTTCAATATCGTGGAGGGTTTCGCCGACCTTGTCTTCAATGTACCTTATGGTTTGTGGTCTAATGTTGAGGTCTTTAATCCATTTTGATCTGACTTTGGTGCATGGTGTCAGGTCAAGGTCTAAACCCATTTTTTTGCATGTGGTTGTCCAGTTGTGCCAGCACCATTTGTTAAAGAGGCTTTCCTTGCTCCACTTCACATCTCTTGCTCCCTTATCAAAGATTAGATGGTCATACATTTGGGGTTGTGTGTAGGGATATTCCACCCTGTTCCATTGGTCTACGGCTCTGCCTTTGTTCCAGTACCATGCTGTTTTAATTGTTACTGCTTTGTAGTAAAGTTTGAGGTTGGGGATGGTGATGCCTCCCATCATCTTTTTCCCAAGAATTGTTTTAGCTATCCTTGGACGTTTGCTATTACATATGAATTTTAGGATTGCTTGATCCATTTCTTTGAAGAATGTCATGGGTATATTTATAGGGATCGCATTGAATCTGTATAATGCTTTAGGGAGTATTGCCATTTTGACAACATTGATTCTCCTTATCCACGAGCAGGGTATATGTTTCCATTTCCTCATGTCCTCTTTGATTTCATGGAGTAGCGTTATGTAGTTTTCTTTGTAAAGGTCTTTTACTTCCTTGGTTAAGCTGATTCCGAGGTACCTGATTTTCTGGGGCATGATTGTGAATGGGATTGCTTTTTTCATGTCCCTTTCCTCTGATGCAGTCATTTTATGAATTGTCTGTTCATAAGCAAAGGAGAGTTTGGCTAGCTGCCTCAGTCTTGCTTAAGGGGTTCAGCTCACCCTGACCTCCCCCGTTTCCTGTTGGTCTCTCTCCATATTAGCCTCTTTGACCATCACTCTCAGTATTCTTCTTGTCATCCATTTCCTAAGCATGTACAGTTCAGGAGAACTAAATTGCAGTGAACTGAGGAGGTCTGAAGTGGAGTGAACTGTCAGTGCTGATGGACTGGCTAGCTTCCAGGCTCTACTTGGTGATCTTGTCGGACCATTACATACTGATTATGGTTTATTGATGATGCCTGTGAAACAGTTTAAGAGGCCAAATGTAACATCTCTGAGCAGGAGAAGCCTCCCAGCTGGTTGGAATGTTATGCACCACTTCTTTCTACACTACACGATGCTGCGTCAGTGACGTGATACCTGATAGCTTCCTGAAGGACAGCAGTTTCCCACTGATTCACTTTTATGTCTGTGGAGGATTCTGCACACATTACTGCCTGAGTAAAGACTCACAGCAACTTCAGGAACTTGCTGGAACTTTTCTGTATATTACGTATTCTTCTATGTGTCATGTCTCCTTTTCCATCTTAAGACTGTAGACACATTTATGAAGAACAATTTCATAGAGGCTGGAAAGACAGTACAGCAGATAGGGCTCTTGCCTTGCATGTGACAGACCTGGATTCAATATCTCACACTGCATATGGTCTCCTGAGCATCACAAGAAGTGATCCCTGAGCACAATGGGCCGTGGGTCCCAAAACAAACCAGAACAAAAGAATCATTTTATAGTCAAAGGAAGGTAGGGCATCTGTTCACGATTGGCATTCTTAAATATTTGAATTAAGGTGAAGATGGGAATGTATAAATTTAGTTTGGAGATATGCTTAGTCTATTTTATTTGTATCTCAAAATTCTAGGGAGACAGTAATATAAGTGTTCCAACTTGACCTAGATACAGAATTACTTAGACTTTGAACACTTGGTTCATATAACAATACCTAAAACATCAAGAAATATTCTATGAATCAGTAATATAACATTGTACCAAGTGTCTCTTAAGATATATATATACAAATATATATATATATATATATATATATATATACTTTTAAAAAGTAATTTTTACTTTAAGAAGTCAGCTTGAAAAATAAAATGAATTCCTAAAGGAATAATTTTGAAGATAGCTGAGTTATTTTAAGAATTGCTGAGTGGATAGTTAATTGTTTAATGTTAAACTTCTGCTTAACCTGCCATGTTCACCTTGAGTCCTATTAGCTAGGAACATAGCAATACTACGTTGCTGAAATCATGCAGAGCTTGAAACTGGAGTGGTTCATCTCTATGACACTTAGAGGAAATTGTTCCTGACCACTAGATGGGGCTATGAATCCTCTGGCATTATTAACAGAGCTCTTGCAGATGTTTGATTTCCTTGAAGGAAAAACGTTTTCCTTAAAAAAAATTTCTGAGTCTTACCCCTCCCCTTTTAACTCCCTCTTCTATTGATGATTGAAAATTCCCCAGACTCTCAGTTATAATGACAAAGCAATGTTACGGGAACGCTGTGAAAGTACAATCACTATATTATGTTCCAGGAAGGAAACTGATGTGTTGCCAAGGTCACCTTATAGTTAATTCAGGCTCTCCACTAATAGCAATAGGTTCATCATGGTGACATACTAACAATTCCTTCCTTCTTTCCTTCTTTCTCTATTTATTGGTCCAAGACACAACTCATTAACTTCATCTATTTGGAGTGAAGGCCACAGATTGCTTCGAGGACTTAGGAAGCTATGAAAATGTGATTACATTTGGAATGAGTATATAAACCCCAAACCAGAAAACAAGCACACACTCTTTCCCTCTTAATTTTACCAATTCCACACCAAGATTAACTGAAATAATCTACAGGTTCTTGTATCTGAAAAATGAGTCTACCAGACTTAAACAATGATTACTTCACACATGAAATCTGAGTCTGATGGTACATTGTGCTGTGAGGTGTTTATCTTTAAACAGACCTGATTTGCTTTAATTTAAAAGTAATCATTACATTATACAGACTTTAAGACTACGTCTTAGAAGGAAGAGAGAAAAACTGACAATCCCAAATATCTTAGAGTACACACTATCACAAAGTAAGCATTAAGAATATTTTAGACAATTGAAGGTTTCAAGCCATCAAAACTATATTTTATACTATGGAAGCTGTGTCATTTTCACATTATTTTATTCACTGTCCATATTTTAATTTATTGAATTCTCATACAATTTGAAGTGAAAATTAAGTTTGACCTGTTTAGCTGTGATATTCTATTTTAAGGACTGAGACGATAGCACAGTGGGTAGGGTGTTTTCTTTGCACGCAGCTGATCTGGGTTCAATTCCTCTGTCCCTCTTGGAGAGTCCGGCAAGCTACCAAGAGTATCTTGCCTGCAGGGCAGAACTTGGCAAGCTACCTATGGCATATTCAATGTGACAAAAAACAGTAACAACAAGTCTCACAATGGAGATGTTACTGGTGCCCGCTCGAGCAAATCCATGAATAATGAGATAACAGTGCTATTTATTCTATTTTAAAGTCAGATTGGAGGATACTAAAATAGTTGAGAGACCGCTATGTTCCTCATGTTGATATTTAGGCAAAAGATACAAAGAAGTCATTTTAATCAAAGATTATTTTTTTGAACCTAGGGTCAGATAAAAATCTCTTAAAAGGGCAGAAAAAATTAATTGCTAGTAACATATTTTTGATGGGAATTATATGTGGTAAGCATACTTAGGAAGTTGTTCAAAAAGTTGTTTTTTAAAATAGAAGAGGAAGAGAAAATGGAAGCTTCACATAGCTGTTTGCTTCCGAAATGAGGCAGACCTGGAAAACCATAGATAAAGAGTCACCCATTAATCTCCTTTGGCATTCAAGCCAACCTGATACAAATATAGGAACCCAAATGAGTCGATTTTACTTCAGAGAATAAGTACAACCCCAAATTACTTTTAGCCTATAAAAGTCCAAATAATAAAATACCTGGCCAGAAAGAAAACGCAGTGAAATATATATCTTTCATTTAAAAAATAAAATTTGTATATTTTGACAGCAAGACAAAGATCAAAAAAGCTTGAAAACACAAATCTTGAAAGGAGAAAATAAGACTTATCCATAACTCTGTCACTCAAGGAAAAATACTTTTAGAGTTATATATGTGTTGATGTATTTAGAGGACCATACCGACTATAACTAATTTACTTGTTTTGCTTCCCTGTAAGTTACAGTTCTTTTGGGAGCTGAGCGATAGTACAGTATGTAGGGTACCTGTCTTGTACATAGCTGACCCAGGTTTGATCTTCGGCACCACACACAGATGCCTGAGCTTCCCCTGGAGTGATTCTTGAGTGCAGAGCCAGGAGTAAGGCCCTGAGCATAGCCAAGTATCTCCTCCAAACTGAATAAAATAAAATTGTTCTTTTTATGTATCACTGGTTTATCATCTAAAATGTGATTTTTATAATTAAAAATTCTAATATCTAGGTATAAAATAATTTGATCAGGTATGCACTTTGGACATTTAGATGGTTTTTTAACCTTGACAAATATCTATGTATTTGTGTATTTGGAAGGAATATCATCTCATGATACTCTTTCTTTTGTCTTATCATTTACTATCAGGCGATTACAATATCAATATTATGATTCACATTATTAGCAATTTGTGCTCTGATCAATTGGCCAGAATGTCTCCCCAGAAAAGGTATTATATATCCTTTATAATAAATGATATTTTGTATTTTGAGGGAACATACCTAAAGAGTATGTGATTTCAGATTTATTTAACAGAACATTCACCCACTAATTTTACAATGAACTGAAGCTTCTTTCCCAAAACACTAAATACTATTTTTGCTAAATAAATCATTATTTCTTATTTGTTCAAATCTGATTAATGGAGCAATTAAATAGCATTCTTTACATACATAGTCATTGTTTGAGGGATCCATTATTTGCTAACATCTCAGTATATTTTAGGATTATTTGTTGTTTTCTCACTCCATTTTATGAACAAGGAACTTCTCTTATAGTACTTGTACCTCTATTCATGTAACTGGAGAATAGTAGGAGTAGTATGTGCTTGACACTGAGTTCACCATTTGATATTCTCACAAAAAAAATTGGTTGAACCAAAAACTGGTTGAACTAAAATTAAAAATTGGTTGAACTAAAACTGGAGCTATAGCACAGTGGGTAGGGTGTTTTCCTTGCACGAGCTGACCTGGGTTCGATTCTTCCATCCTTCTCAGAGAGCCCAGCAAGCTACCTAGAGTATCCCACCCACATAGCAGAGCCTGGAAAGCTCCCCTTATTCTAAATGCCAAAAATAGTAACAATAAGTCTCACAATGGAGACATTGCTGGTGCCCTCTTGAGCAAATCAATGAATAATGGGAAGACAGTGCTACAGAAAAAAATAAATGTTATGTATGTTTATATATGTGTGTGTGTCTGTATATATATTTATATTTATGATTCTTTCATGAATTAAAATCACACCAATACTGTAAGTTTACTCCAATTCTTCCAATTTTAATTCATGTTCATTGAATTCAGAGCTTTTCTAGTGCTTAGTTGTTGTTGCCTTTTTTGGAATGTGAATATCCTAGCTTCCTATTGATTACTCTTTTCTTTTTGGGTCACACCTGGCGATGCACAGGGATTACTCCTGGTTCATGCACTCAGAAACTACTCCTGGTGGTGCTCAGGGGACCATAAGGGATGCTGGAATCGAACCAGGGTCGGCTGTGTGCAAGGCAAATGCCCTACCCACTGTGCTATCATTCCAGCCCCTGATTACTTTTTTCAATATTAATTTATTTCATCATCATCATCTTCATCACCCTCCCATTGATCCTCAATTTTCTTGAGTGGTCTCAGTAATGTCTTTGTTCGTCCTAGCATTGAGATTTTAGAAGCCTCTCTTAACTCGTCCTTCCCAACAGTGCCGCATTGGAGACTCTTTCAGGGTCAGGGGAATGAGACCCATCATTGTTATTGGTTTTGGTATACAAATATGCCAAGGAGAGCTTGCCAGGCACTCCCAAGATATAAGTAAGCACATTTTCAAAGAGCCCCATATGGTGTTCAGGAATAGCAACAGCTCCTTACCCAAGCCCCTTCTCAAACAGAGGGATCAGACTAGCTGTGGCCCTGCATGGGGCAAAGCCAAGCATCTCTGGTTCAGCCACTGACAGAACCCACTCTAGTTGTCAGTTACATTTCCAACCACCCAACCCATGGAATGCAATGATCCCAGAAGGCTGGTTTTAAGGATCACATATCCCCATGACATAATCCACAACCCCCTGCCGGCCAGTTCTGAGAGTGTATCTCCACTCTGCCCACAGTGAGCCTGGAGTCTGTGCCTCCAGCAGAGGTTGCAATAGGGTTTTGGCTGAGAGCGCTAGTTGTGCTTTGCCGTGCTGCCTTTAAGGCAGCTTTTCCATCCTTGACAAATTCTCGGAAGATGGGGACCTTGTCAATAGTACTCAGGAGCTGAAGCTGATTGAGGTGGGTGGTGTGGTAGTCCCCGCACACCAGGTTGGGGGCAATGCTGAGCATGAAGTAAAGGAGGCCATAGATGGTCCTTGAGCCAGTGTCATAGAGGGGAAGCATAGCCTTCAGGGACAACATGCCCTGCTCATACAAGGACGTCAGTTTCTCCCCCACGGTTTCTTTTAAGTTGTGTGGCAAGTGTGGCTGATAAGTCTGGATTTACAAATGTTAAGCAGTTCATTGCTCCAGAAACCAGTGAGGGTGTATCCTTGCAACTGGGTAACACAAAAGATTTTATTATTTCATTTGACTTCAAGTTCTTGACAAATGGGAGTGTGTCAGTGGTGCTAGAGACCACGGAGAAGAATCAGCTCTTCACAGTACACTGTCTCCAACACCAGCTGATTGCTCTAGAGGATAGAGACATCTACTACAGCATTGGGCCCAGAACCTCCTGGAGCACAGTCACCAGGGACCTGGTCACTGACCTCAGGAAAGGAGTGGGGCTCTCCAACACAAAAGCTGTCAGGCCAACTAAACTCATGCCCAAGAACGTGGTCCGGTTGATTGCTAAAGGGAAAGGTTCCCTCGACAACCATTTCTACCACAGCACACATGACTGCCTTCTCTGCTGCCAGTGATTGACTGGTAAGTGTAAAAAATATGCTCGAGAAGGAAGTGTTGTTCACAGACTCTCTGGGCGCCTCTCTCTCTCTGGCCGCATTAAATGCTCTCGACCCGCTGTGTATGGACTGGATCAGGATGGCTGTTGGTGATAGGCAGGCAAAGGAAGAACAAGGACCAAGCTGGTTGCTGATTAGTTGCCATTTATTCAATCTCTCATATCTCCCATCTCACTTACTCTTCATTCCTAGCTCCTAGATCTCCTCATTCCTGGATCTCAGACCTCCCTCTGATCTTACAGTCTTAGTTTATATAGCAATTACGTAGGGTGGTATTAAAAAAGTGGAGTTGAACATTAATAAATCAACAAAGAGATATGAGGTCACTCCTCCAGGAGATTAACTCAATGATAAATTCTCATCAAAAGAGATTACTCCAGATTACTAGGAGATCCACTCAGAGGTGGAATCCCATCCAGGGTGTGTTGCTTTCTTCTTTCCTCAGCTAGTAATCCACTTAAATAGTTGTAGTAAATCGACTTCTAATATTTTTAGCAATGTCATTCTATATGAGCACAGTAGGAGATATATCAAGCTTAAAGTATTTTCTTCCTGAGGACATCTCACTATATATTCCAGACCACAGTCCTCAGGCCAGGTTAGTCTTTCTAACCCAGCAGGGTCCTTATCCAGTTACCTCTTTCAGGTCATGACAGAGTTTGTCTATGAACGTGCTCTTAACTTATAGTTAAGTATTATGGTGTTTGGCCTGTTCCATTTCGATGTCAGGGTCGCTCACAGCTTGCCCTGAGTCCATTCAGTCCCTCGTTGGGACCCTGCTTTGGGGATGCTAGGAACTAAGGGCAACTGAGTCGAGAAAGCAGATGCCCAAGAGTCAATTAACTCCCAAGTTACAAAAGCATAATATTAACTGTCGTCCCATGTCCATACAGAAAGGACATTGCTTTAAGGTCACTGTCACTGTCATCCCTTTGCTCATCGACTTGTTCGATCGGGCACCAGTAACATCTCTCATTGTGAGACTTATTGTTACTCTCTTTGTCATATCCAATACACCATGGGTAGCTTGCCAGGCTCTGCCTCTCGGGCTAGATATTCTCGGTAGCTTGTCAGGCTCTCTGAGAGGGGTGGAGGAATCGAACACGGGTTGGCCGGCCGCGTGAAAAACGAACACCCTACCGCTGTGCTTTAAGGTAAACTATGCAAAAGACATTACTTACAATTCAAGTTCAGTGTCCTTAGAAGGATCTGATATTACAAGGTAACAGAATCTGATTTGGGAAAATGTGATTAACTGGATGGGGAGGAGAGCACAGAGAAGAGTTTATACATAAACAAAGTAATGGGAGTCACTGGGGCACTGTGATGGGTGTAACCCGATAAATCTAAGTTCTCTACAGCAAGGTTGAAAGGATAAACCCAATGTTATCCTACAGGTAAGGAACCAGGATGAGAAAGATGGCTGGCCAATCATGGTAAACCATAACTTAGGGGAAGGGTTAAAGTCTTTAGAACCAGAGTGGTACTCGGCCATGGTCCAAGGACAAGCCATCTTGTCCTAGTCAGGGCTTACGTGTTAACAAAGTATCACTTATTCCTCAATTCAGCCTGAAGGGTGACAGCCCCTTATAAATTTCTCTCCGAGCAGCACGAGTCAAAGTTGTGTTCATGAATAAACATGACTGGTATGAAGAATACTTACCCACCCCTAGCTCTTTTGTTCTAAATGGCTTTATTAATTTATCTAATAACCCATAAAATGTTGAGACTGTTGTGCTAAATGATATATGCAGGATAAAGGTAAATACATGATTCTAATTGTATGTAGAAAGCATAAAAAATGAAAGATCAATTAAAAATATTCCCTGGGACTATAGAAACAGAAGGTATGGTGAGAAGAAGAAAAAGGTATGACAAGCAGGAAAAGCAGGTAAGAGGGGGCAATTGTATGGTGGAGCATGTCAACTAGACTTTGTGGTGATCATAATGTAGATATGTGAACATGTAAAATGATAGTGCTATACACTTTAAGTATATTCATGTTAAAGCAAATGTTACAAAGTTTGAATAAGAAATTTTCAATGATCCTTTAGATCTGCTGTTTCAAAACTCATCTTGTTATTTATTCCTTGACTTAGTTCCTGACTTTCTCAGTCCACAAATTTGGAGGAAGGGAATGGGAAAGATAGGAATAGTAGTGAAAGGTATCTAATGGATCATTGGCTAAATTATACAAAGAAAAAAGAAAGAAATCAGGCGAGACAAGAAGAAAGGAGAACATCTATTCTTTTGGGGAAATATGGGAAAAATCTTTTACTTTCAGTTTTTTTGAGTGGTTTTAATTCATTCAACATAGATATATAACATTTGAAGAAAATATTTTCCAAAGAACAAGATTTAAGTCTTTGATTAGTAATAAAGGCCAATGTCATGTGAAATGATCTAAGAATTCATGCAGTTTATCTCCAAATCATGACTTTTCCCTTTATGATTTGATCAGAGCTGCATAAAACTCCAGGGATAGATAACTGGCATACCTAGGATTATCCTTAATTCATTTTGATGTAGTCAATTTTTAAAAAGTGACATTCAAGCATTAATGTTAACTATCCAAATAAAGACTTTAGATTTTTTGAATTGTATTCGCTCAGGAATACAGGTTTCTTTTTGTGACTATCAAAGATAACCAGAAAATTTTTATTTTATTTCCAGTTGACAGAGCATAATAAAAATTAAAGTTGTCTTCTCTATTGCTTAATAAATGGTATAGAATGAAATTAAAAGTGAATAAGTAAAGTGCTCAACTTTTGACCATTAGCAGAATTGTTTGCTAAGTTCTTCAATGACATATAGGAGCTGAAATCAATAAAAAAAAAGAGGCTGAAAGACAATCCTTATAGTGACTATTGCTTCTTTGAAGCATATTATAAACAGACTTTGTAATATGCTTCATTCTATTTTAATATGTTTCTTTATATTATGCTTCTTTAAAGTATATTATACACAAGACTGAGTCATATCAAGGAAAATATATTTTGCAATCAAATTAAGTTATTAATATTATGTCAGAAGGCTACCAAGAATAGAATATAGTTTGTTTATGTGACATTTTCTAACCCACATTTACTAGCAAAACTTCAACCACAAGTAATCTTAAATATTCAAATTTAAACCTTCTGCATTAAATTAAAGCCTATCAATGAAACAAAAAGACATCCTACGCAGTGGGAGAAAACATTCATACATTCACACTCAGTACACTTCTGACAAAGGGTTGGGATATACGTAGACAAAAGAGTCAGAAGTAAACTGCAACAAGGAAGCAGCGCTAACAAAAAATGAGAGTGGCAGGAAGTTCAACAGGCCGAACACATGCCCGCATATGGAAGGGTTGATTTTGGCTCCTGAAACAGCCTGGTCTCCTGATCACTGTTCAGGAGTGCCCCCGCCCCTTGTTTTATGCCCCAGAACAGTACCTAAGAACCACTGAGGCGGCCTAAAGAGCAAAACAAAACAACATGAGCACACAGTTCTCCAAAGAAGAGATACAGATAGTCAATAGCCTTTGAAGAAATGCACATCATTAGTGAGGAAAAGCAAATCCAAACATAAACAACCAGAAATAGTTTAATTTTATCAAGTAAATTTTAACAAATTATATGTGTACGTAGTTTTAGAAAACAAATAATGCTACTTAGCAATACACTATTTTAATATTTATAGCAACAAGCAGAAAATAAAAGCATTTTTATGCCCTCTTTCTGTATGATTTTTATTCATATCTCTAAACTCATTTGTCACAGAGCCTGACTCCTGTTTCTAGAGGCAATTCTTTTCCATTTTTCTGATGTCTGTTCTGGGATGTGCCTCCATATATCTAAATTATATGCTTATATATCCGTTCCTTGTTTTTTTTTTATTTTCCTCTTAATAGTACCATCAAAAAAACACACCTTGTGGTATATTTTCACAGTGATAATTAACATGCATCATTATAGCATTCTCAAATAAATTTAGAGAAAAAGGTATGTTCTTTGATCCTTGTTTTGGACTACTGTAGCAAAATACCATAGGCTTGGTGGTTTATAAATAAACATTTATTTCTCGAAGTTCCAGAGACTAAGAAATCAAAACTAAATCAAGGGTTGAGCCCACGGCTGGTTAGCAAATTTCTTGGTTCGTTGATGCCTTTTTTTACTTACCTTTGCAGGGCAAAGCTGGGTTCTCTTTTATTAAAGGTACAAGATTTACTGACTCCCATGACTGAATCGGAACATCTCAAAGACCTCACTCTACTGCTATTACATAGGAAATTGAGATTTAACATGAACTTTGAGGGAACATGTTCTGTTTCTAGTAATCTACCCCAGAACTTCAAAGATTCATGACTTTCTCACACGCACAATATATTCACTTTATCCTACTATCCCCCCAAGTCTTACCTTTTCTGGCCTCAATTTACAGTCCAAAGCCCATGGATCCAGAGGATAACTCAACAGGCTGTGTGCAAGCAAAGTATGCTCTGCAGGCAAAAGACCACAGTGCGGCTGCTATGAATGAATCATCATCATCATCATCATCATCATCATCATCATCATCATCATCATCATCATCCCGTTGATTATTGAATTTCTCAAGCGAAATTTGAATAATTTGAATTATTCGAATTTCTTAGTAACGTCAACATTTGTCCTAGCCTGAGATTTTAGAAGCTCTCTTTATTTGTCCTTCCCAACGATGCCGCATTGACTCTTTCAGGGTCAGGGGAATGAGACCCAGGATTGTTACTGGTTTTGGCGTATGAAAACTCCATGGGGAGTTTGCAAGGCTCTCCCATGCAGGCAGGAAACTCCCCGTAGCTTGCCAGGTTCTCCCAGAGGGAGAAGTAAGCTATAAGATGTTGTGTGGCAGCTTTACACTATGAATGAATAAATGCTAAATAAATAAATAAAATTGTCCAAAGTTTGATGTCTTATCTGTCCTAGGGTTCATTATGGGTGATATTTAAAGTATAATTTGGAGAGCTGGAGAGATAGTACAATAGGTAAGTTGCGTGCCTTGCATGTGGTTTACTCAAGTTTGATCCTGGCATTCCAATGTGGTCTCCTGAGCCCTGCCCAGAGTAATCTCTAATCACAGAGTCAGGATTAAGTTCTCAGCACAGCTGTGAGGAGCCCTGCAAACAAACAAATACAATACATAAATTTTTTCCTGGTTAATGTACTACTCCAAATGGTGCTCAGATGCTACTATAGGCTCGGTGCTTGGGGTCACTCCCTCTGGTGCCAGGGATTGAAGAAGGGCCTTCACACGCACAGCTTGCACTAATGTCTATATTTCTGGCTCTCCGCATTTGCTTTATCCTCAGGCAAATTCCTCTCCAACTGTCAGCCAGTGAAATCGAATATGTTATGTGTTTTCATAGTACTGTGGTGGGATAGGCATAATGTCAACATTCCCATCCCAAGTGGGAAACATACAAAAGAAGAAAATTTTTCAAAACCAAAAAACACAAGTGCGGATAAACTTTCTGATCTTAATCTTCTTTGATTCAATTGCTCTGGGGATACAACCTGCTAAGCCACATAAGTGGAGACCAGCCTCTAGGTCAGCTGGACGGCTCTACCCCTGTAACAAACATTGCTGGGCAGAGGTCCAGTCTCTTTAAGGGGAACCTAGGACTTTGGGTGACCCTACTTCCATGTCTTGTTTGGACAGTTCATTATCAGTCTGTTGCCTGAGCTCACACATGCCGGATGGCGTTTCAAAAGGGCACAGTCCCAGGGTGGGGATCCATGTCTGGCTCTGTTGGACATCCTTTGGGGATTGTAGATGAAAGGACTATGAACTGGCAGAGCCTTGGGATACAATCTAATGTTTAGCACCGGTGCCTTATTGAAGGGCAGTCACATGGGCTCTTTTCATACCCGGTAGGAAAATGAAAGGACGCAGAGAGCAAAGATATTGACCAGCCGTAACTCCTCATTTAAAAGCACTCTAATTGTTGGAGAACAGATTTTCCCCAAGGTGCCTGGACGCATTGTGCACTAGGTCCAGGCAGTTGTGGGGCGAAGGATGACGGGCTCACAGAGAAACACGGTCAGGGAGCAGCCGGTGACTGTTTACTTTATTGCTAAATACACACATACTTTATAGAGGGTCTCATCTTTACAGCGAGGTCCAATCACATAAAGTTTAGCATTATTGGCTTATTTCCATTCCAAGTCTGCTTTGCCCTGGTCCAATCCCAATCAAGGTGAGATTCTGCAGTTAGGATGACTTGCTAAGCATTCATAAGAGTTTCTGTGTCTGACTCATGTGGCTAGGAGGTCGAGTGAGGCTGAAGGCCAGACACCTGGTGCTGACACTCTGTTCTTGTCAATTTTGCCTAGATACTCCCTTTGCAAGGTCGGATCTTATCTGCTCCAGTGTCTATAGCCATGCTCCACATGTCCCACTTTTTATTTAAATTCTAAGTCCACAGCATTGATAATAATAGAGAGATAATGAAGGGTTAATCCCATTGGATTGCAGATGAAAGTACTGTGAACCGGCAGAGCCTTGGGATACCATCTAATGTTTAGCACTGTTGCCTTATAGAAAGGGAGTCACACTGACTCTTCATACTGGGTAGGAAAATGAAAGGATGCAGAGAGCAAAGCTACTGACGAGTGGAAGCACTGCACCGGTAACTCCTTATTTAAAAGCACTCTGATAAGCTATGAATAATCTTCTGGGTCATCTTCCCACACTCGTGGGATCCTCACCCTGCTTTACAGAGATAGTTGAGCCACCCTGGTTTCTTTACCAATAGTTTCTTGGTCACATTTAGTGTTTTCTTCTGATTATGTTCCCTCTGTTTTGTTTTGTTTTTATCACATGGATGTCTTGAGAAGTTTTCTTTTAGAGTAGCAATTTTGAGTTTAAGTCATTTCTCTTGTCTCCGATCTTTTGTTAGAAGATGTCAAAAGCAGCCAGGTTGTTGCTTCCACCCCTTACTTAGAGATAGCTTCAGGTAAAATGTCCACTTTTATTGCTTGCAAACTCTGTCTTCCAAAGAACACCAGGACACAAATACAATTCTGGCTTACAATTTTGCCACAATAACATGATCCTCTTCAATTCAAAACCTCATCAGGATAGACTTTACTGTCCATACTTCTACAGGCTTTCTGTTCAGTTTTGCTTACATGTTTTCTAGAAGAATGCGTCTTTCTATTTGACTCCTCTCCTTTCCTTTAATAACTTTTCTTTAAATGCTTTCAACCAGCCTAGTCTTTTGATATATTTTTAGTGTTGAACTTCTATTCTCTGGCAGATTTGGTTTGAGTAAGAATCCACTTTCTTTGTTGATATGTATATTTTTGCTCTGTCTTCATGTGGTGAAAGGTTCCATGGAATTCTTTATAGGGAAAATAATCTATGGAGTCCCACTTGGAATGTAGTACTACCTTTTTTTGTTTGTTTGTTTGTTTGACCAGGTAGTTGCAGTTCTAATGTCTTCTACTTGGTCTTTCTTACGGTAACAGGCCTCCCTCCAAAGGTTAGGGGATTGGTTTAGGAATACTGCTTCTGCAATAAATAAAAAAAATATATTTATTAAAATTATGCACTCCAGGAGTGAGGAAATTATTACAAGTAGATTTGGAACTACCCTAACTAAAAATTCCATTTAGTATTTAATCTGCATAAGCTCCTTCATGGAAACCCTGATTGATGCGTGGAATCTCTGCAATCAGTGTCAATTCAGAGTCAATGACCAGACATTCTTAGGAGGTCTGAGTATTTTTCTTGGTAAAAGTTCTTATGTCCTGATGAAAACTGATTAAAAAAAAAGACACAATGTAAATTTTTGGTAGTATGCCAGTATGTAATTAATTAGGGAATAATCATATTTTTAGAATAATACCCCTATCTCTGCCACTAAGTTTTATTTCATTTCTTGATCTTTCTAACATTTGAATCTCTTTGAAAGGTCTTCTGGTTTTTGAAACTGTATTTATTGCCAATTTTCTTGCCTCTTAGTATCTTTCATTTATAATCGGTTTGTTCAAGTGGGCACCAGTAATGTCTCCATTGTGAGTCTTGTTGTTACTGTTTTTGGCATATCGATTATGCCACGGGTAGCTTGCCAGACTTTGCCATGCAGGCGGGATACTCTCAGTAGCTTGCCAGGCTCTCTGAGAGGGACAGAGGTATCAAACCTGGGTCATTCAAGTGCAAGGCAAACGCCCTACCCACTGTGCTATTGTTCCAGCCAGCCACTTCCATGAGTTGTATTGATTTTTAAATTTATTTTATGAGAAAACATGTTCTTCATGTGCTAGTTTTTGTTATTTGGGATGATTTTATATATAATAAACAAAAAATCCAACACATATTTTAGATATAATGCATTTTCTTTTACTTGAATATTTTAATACTACTCTGTTGTTTTTTATATTTGTTTCCTCTGATTTATTTCATTTTATTTGGATCCATTTCAAGAATAATAAAGATGTTTTGTTTTTGTTTGTATTTTCTCAATCCTTGAGAAATTCGAGGATTTGAATTTTCAGGCTCCGTATTCAGGAATAATTTTTGGGGACCATATACCATGTGAGAATTGAACCAGGATCAGCTCTTTGTGATCCTTGTACTGTTTCCCTGTTCCAAGCTCTTAACTATTTTATGTTTAATTGTCTTTTCCAACAAAATTTTGAAAAGGGCTAGCTAATGTTGCATTATGTTTTATTTACTTAGTCAGTTACTTTTTATTCATTTAGTCTCTTTTTTTTCTTTTCTGGCTCTGCACTCAGGAATAACTCCTGGAGGTGCTCTGGGGACCATGTGGGATGCTGGGAATCGAAACTGGCTCTGCCGCGTGCAAGACAAACACCCTACCCACTGTGCTATTGCTCCAGCCTCTTGTTTAGTCTTTTGGCCACTTCTGGGGGTTCCCAGGAATTAGACACATTTTCACAATAGAAGGTCATTCCTAGTGATGTTTGTAGTGCTGGAGATTTAATAAGGGTCTCTCGCATGCATAGAACTTACTTCAGTCTCTTGAGTATCTGTCCAGCCTGAAGTTTTGTGAGAAGCCATTATTAACAGTAAATCATCATCATCATCATTGTCATCATCATCATCATCATCATCATCATCATCATCATCGTCATCATCATCATCATCCCATTGATCATCAAAGTTTTCAAGCAGTCTCAGTAATGTCTCCATTCGTCCAAGCCTTGAGATTTTAGAAGCTTCTCTCTACTCATCCTTCCAATGATGAATGATGCCGATGCCATACTGGAGGCTCTTCCAGGGTCAGAGAAATGAAACCCAGCTTGTTACTGTTTTTGGCATATGAATACATCATGGGGAGCTTGACAGGCTCTCCCATGTGGGCAGGAAACTCCTAGTAGTTTGCCAGGTTCTCCCAGAGGGAGAAGTAGGCTATAAGATACTCGGCCGCACGATTCCAGGAGCTTGCTTTTAAGTCTCTGGATGCTGGCCATTGACAGAATTGCATGGCGCCGGGGGCAGTCCCTCGGTGTGACCACCTAGCTACTGGGAGATGGGAAATCTGGGCCCAGTCCCGATCCGAGCAGCCTTGGAGGTCTCAGCCCTGGGTCCCACACACCTGAATTCCTTTGCTAGTACTTTCATGCATGAGGCTCATTCGAACTTGTGGAGAGGGGCCTTGAGCATGGCTGTGGCTAGGCTCCGGAGGTCTTCAGCCGCCAGGAGCTCTGCTCAGGTTGGGGAGGGAAGCTGGAGCCCATCCCCTCCGAGGAGACCCCGGGGAAGACAGCCAGGTGCACGGGCAAGTGACTCTCTTAAAACATAATTTAACAATTTTTAAATGTAATAAAAAAAATTTACTTATCACTTCTGTTTTCTTTCTCCTTGGTCCCCCGCTGCCAAATTTAATAGTTTGATCTTGTCAGAAGAACTTGGCTGAGAGTGGTCTTAAATATAGCACTCATATTGCATGCATTCTCTTGGAGACCTATATTTTATTACTATAGGTCTTTGTCTTTATTGTTTTTGTTTCAGTGGAGTATTAGTTAATAACAGAATGCTGCCAGATGTTCTATTAGTTAATAAATGCTTAAATAACTTATTGGTAAAACAAAAAATTTTAAAAATAATCAGATATCTTTCTGTAGGCAAAATCTTTTTGTTTATAAGAATTTTGAGGTTAAATCAGGTAATTTTAAGGGAGTGGATTTAAAAAATTCTGTAACATGAGGTATGCATTTCAACACAATTTGTATTCATTCAAGAGATTGATTTGGTTATTCATTGGAACAAAGATGCCTTATAAAATAATTCTGAAGAATGGGAACAATTGCAAAAAGTAAATGGTCAATATGATAACACAACAATATCTATAGACACCTAAACATTAAGGTAAAAGAAGACATAAAACAAAAGAAAATGCACAACTTAACTGAAGAAGGGAATTTAAAACTTTAAAAATATTTAACCATTATCAGTGATAATAAATATTCCCTAAGTATCCAATTAGGAGTGAATAAATATAAATAGAAATTTAAAGATAGCTGAGGGAATAAAGCCATTTTGGATTTCCATAATTAAAAATATCATTTAGCGTAAATGAGGAAAGTCAATTTGCCATTCAATAGAGCTGCACTATTGCTAGATATTCTGTAAATTGTGTGAAGATAATTTTCTAAATACTCTGAAAACTTTATGATGTCATATAGTACAGTTCTAGAGACAAAGGGTAAAAAGAATACAATTGGTCATATAAAAAGGGTTATAATAAGAAACCTAATATTTTTAGAGGAGAGCAAGTACCAGTTAGCATGATAAAGGAGTTCATTTATAATAGCTATTTGTCAGAGACAAATGGGAAACCAATATGAAGCACTTCCTTTCTGCAAGCTATGTATTCGAATTGCTTATGAAACTGTATTTGACACTGTCGAATTTTTTGCACTTTGGAATTGAAGAGCTCTATTAAATAACAAAAGAATCCTCTTGTACGGCCTATTGCCTCTAATTTGTGTTATAAATTTCTGCAAATGACACTGCAACATTGAGACAGTTAACATAATAAATGGCATCCCTACCAACATGTGAATAATTTGAAATGTTACAGCTGATTTGTATGATTTAAGTGAAAAAGACTGTGTAGCTGCTAATGTTTAGTAGAAATAAAAAATATATTCTTGCTATGGAGTGTAAGTTATACTTTGGTTGTTTTGAATGAGACTAATAACTGTGTACTTATTTTACTATTTTTAAATGATAGAACTTGTGGCACAAAGTCATACTGAGAATTTTCATAATTATAATAAGATTATAAGATATATTATCTAATATTTATCAAACCTATATAAATCCAAAACTAATTGATATTTTGGAAGTGTTTAAACTTAATTATTCTTTTTATAGATATTGCAAACTAATAAAGGTGTGTTTGTGATTTTTAAAATCATCTATTTATTGATTTTTATTTTATTTTTCTTATAATAACATGAGGCATCATGATTCTAAGAAAAATTGTACCACTCAGTTCATGATATATTCTCATCATTTTTGTTGCAAGTATATTTCTTTATTTCATCATATTTAAAATTTTATTTTACCTTAACCATCTGCTCATATTTCCTTCCAACTTTCCCTTAAAGTTTCTCAACAACTATGGTTTCCCTTAATATATCAGTGCTTATACATATGTTTGTGTACATGGATGTAAATTTATAAAATAAAAATTTAGAGAATATATGTTTTGTTGCATTGGACTTTAATTTACAGGGATGATATTACTACACTGCATAGAAGTATATATAATATGTACTGATTGCATATAGTTCTGATTTAGTTCTTTTTAACTGCCAGATTATTTTGAAAATGATTACAACTTCCATTCTCATTTGTACATGAAACTTCTTTATTCCTTACAGCACAGCAAGTTTGTAATTATTTGCAATTATAGTTTCTACCAAAGCTACTTATGTAAAGTTATAAAGCATTCCAGCCTTAATTTGTACTTCTCTGATTCATAAGTGTTTATTCCTTGTTGATTTCATATGTAACAAATATCAGTTCCCACCTGTCATCTATCTTTTATGTGTATTGTTGATCAGAAATCATTTTGACACAGCCATATATATAAAAAAGTATTTGTGTGCATGCACATACATGTTCAGGAAATCCATATCAAACCCATTGCAGCACTGAAGCACTGTCGTCTGTTGTTTATCGATTTGCTCGAGCGGGTACCAGTAACGTCTCCATTGTGAAACTTGTTGTTACTGTTTTTGGCATATTAAATATGCCATGGTTAGCTTGCCAGGCTCTGCCGTGTGGGTGGGATACTCTTGATAGCTTGCTGGGCTTTCCGAGAGGGATGGAAGAATTGAACCCAGGTTGGCCAGCATGCAAGGCAAACACCCTACCCTCTGTGCTATTGCTCCAGTGCTATCCTTTTCATTTCTTTTATTATTTATCACATTTTACTTCATTTTAGTCTTTTGTAGCCTCCTAAGTAATGCTCAGTGGGCCCAGAGCTCCTCTTGACGATTCTCGGCCAACTGGATCAGGGGCTGAATACTAGCGCCAGAGAAGGTGGTGCTATTCAGACTGTATAGTGATTGGAATTTTGTGGACATCCTGGCCATGCTCTGTGCTCTGGGCCCTCCAGGGCCACATTGAAACTGATGGTGAAATAGCAATGCTCAGGACCATGTGATACTGGGAATGAAACTCTGTTAAACTACATACCTTAACCGATGTAATATTATTCTGGTCCCAGGTGCCATGTTTATCTGTGCATATTACAATAATCTTCAGAGTGATATCAATATCTGGTAATGTTAATCACATCTGTATCATATTAAAAATGATTATAGATATTTGTTGACCTTGAATCTAATGTGTCAATTTGAATGACTTGCTTAGTTTTCACTTTCAATATATTTTGATAAAATAACTATAATGCAGGAGAGCTGGAGAGATAGTGCGACAGGCAGGGAGGTTACCATGCACCCCACTGGCCTGGGTTTAATCTCCTTGTGTGGTCGTGGTCCCTCAGCCCCACCAGAAGTGATCTCTGAGCACAGAACCATGAGGAAGCCCTGAATATCCCCGGGTGTGGCCAAAAACAAACAAACGAAAGCCCCCATGAAATAAAACTATATGTATATAAGTGTATTAAATTACCTACACATTTTTAACAAAGTTTAGTTTTGATTATCTAATAGATTTAGAAGGTAAATTTATCTATTTTGTTAGTTATAGGACTGGGGTTCAATTCCTCTGCCCCTCTCGGAGAGCCCGGCAGTTTCCCACCTGCACGGCAGAGCCTGGCAAGCTACCCATGGCATATTTGATATGCCAAAAACAGTAACAACAAGTCTCACAATGGAGAAGTTACTGGTGCCTGCTCAAGCAAATTGATGAGCAACAGGATGGCATTGACAGTGACAGTGATTGTTTTATTTGAATTTAAGAAGTCTTAGGTCATTCCAATTTTTTCTTTGTTTTATTTGGGGGCCACAGTCAACTTTGCTCAGGACTTCTCTCTGGATTTGCTTTTAGAGATCATTCTTGGAAGGCAGAGGAACCATATTGGGTGCTTGGGATCAAATGTGGTCCAGCTACATGCAAGACAATTGTCTTATTCACTGTATTATCTCTCTGGTTCACTTATTTCAACTTTTAAACGTTATACGTATAAACTCCTATGTAGCTATTTCATGCTAGATCCTCTCACTATATGAGGCACTTTTTGGCAAACACTTTCTGTTTCTGGTCATCACAAGAGAAGTGATTTTCACAGTTGTGAAATGATATCTTATTGATTGTATTGATAATAAGTTATAATGGGATATTTTTTTCATGTGCCTGTTGATCATCTGCATGTCTATTTTGGAGGAAGTTTCTCTCTTTTCTTGTGCATTTCTTTTCATTGGGTTATTTTGTTGTTAATGTAGCTGCTCGCTTTTTGAAATTTGTTATACATATTGCATATTTGGCCCTTGTTGGATGTTTGATAGGCAAATATTTTCTTTCATAGTATATCTTTTCATATACAAGTAGTCAAATTTATTGTGCAGGTGTTTGTAGTTCACTTTATTTCAGTTGCTTATTTTGGGCTTTGCTTATCTTCAGAAGGATGTTAGGTTAATATTGTGTGATGCATACCACATTTTCTTCTTTAGTAGATTGTAGTTTCAAATATCACATTCAACTTTTAAATTAATTTTAGAGACAGGGTATGTAAAATTTTACTTCTATGTGTGCGGCTGGCCCTGAACCATATATTGAAGATAGTTTCTTTCTTTCTATGTATACATTTGACCCATTTGTAAAAAAATTAAATGCCCGTATATGTGTCCATAAATTCTATTATCAATGGAAGCAGGTAGGGCATTTGCCTTGCACATGGCTGACCCGGGTTTAATTCCTCCGTTTCTCTTGGAGAGCCCGACAAGCTCCTAAGAGCATCCCGCCCACATGGCTGAGCCTGGCAAGTACCCATGGTGTATTTGATATGCCAAAAACAGTAACAACAAGTCTCACAATGGAGATGTTACTTGTGCCCACTCAAGCAAATCAATGAGCAATGGGATGACAGTGACAGTGACTGTGATGTCCATATTCAAATACCTTACTGTTTGATGGACCTTGAGGGCTTGTTTGGAGGGTTTAGCAGGGGAGAACTAATCCCTGACGTTCCATTTGCTTTCAACGGAACAAATATCTCCAAATGCAGCAGCTATGTGTACCTGGGTCGAGAACTCAACATGAGGAATGACTTGTCACCAGAACTGTGCAGGAGGAAGAGAACAGCATGGAACGCCTTCAAGAGCATCAAAGAAATGGTTAAGAGGATGAAGAACCTCTGGCTCAGGGTACATCTTTTTCGACCTCCACAAGAGGTCACCAGTGAAGACAGCCTGGGGTGGGGACAGGAGGTTCTGCATCATTCTCTTCTGGGAGTTTTGTTTTATAGTCTCTGGATCTTGGCTATTGATGAGATTACATGGCACCAGGGGGAGTGTGTGGGCGTGACTGCCAACCTATTGGAAAACTGGGGATCTGGATGGAGGAGACCCAGTCCCGATTTGAGCAGGCTTGGAGATCTCAGCCACAGGTCCCGCATATCTGGGTGCCTCTGTCAGTTCCTTCATGAGTGAGGTTTGTCTGAGCATGTGGGAGAGTGGACTTGAGCATGGCTGTGGCTGAGTTCTGAAGGTTTTCAGCTGCTGGTCCTCTGCTTGGGGTGGGGAAGGAAACTCAACCTCTCCCCCTCTGAGCGAGCCCCAATAAAGACAGCCTGGCGCGGGCGTAGGAGGTACAGTCTTTGTGAGCTTTGTTTTATAGTCTTTGGATCTTGGACATTGATGAGAGTACAGGGTGCCAGGGGGAGGTTGTGCAATGAAGACGGTAGAAATAACAAAGACATTTATACTATATTGTGCCTACTTTACAGGTGTTTCTGCTTACTGTGGCAGCTGGTTTGAGAAAGAGATATGTCTTTACTGTTTGATTGTTATATATTCCACCAGTCATGCTTACTAGTTCCCATTCTCATGGTCATTTTTAGGAGCAGGCATCCCATATAGACCACAGAGTTGAGTACCTACCCAACACAGGGAAATGCAGGTGTATCATAAAGCCATCAGTCAGATCCTGGGTGTGCAGAAGTTTCCAGAGGGAGGCTGGTAGGCAACCCCGCTCTCGGTCTGTGATTTCTGTGCAACAGAAAGTTTGGTTCTGATACATTCATAAAGAAATGTCAGAGTACATTTTCCAGGCTCAATGAGGGACCAGACCTCATTCAGTTCAGTTCATCAAGGTTTTAAATTAAAAAACAGCGCAGCATTTTAGTATTATCTCTGAAGCCAATTCTTTACTAGCAAAGACGTTCTTTATATTTTAGGGACTCTCTAGTGACCTTCCCATGTTTTGGTGAACCCCATAACAAAAGGACAAATGTTTTAGCTCCCTGACAGGACACTGAGTCCCAAGACCACCAATGGTATTGCTGTGTTGTTTTCTTATTCAATCAGGTGATCTCTGTCACTTTGTGCAGCAGAGCCTGTTTTCAAATTCCCTATTTTGTCTCAACAGAAGTGGCCCTAATAAACACGTAGCTTAATGTGTATCCTTTTGGAGAAAGATTTCAGATTCCAGAATCCTAACAGGATTTTCTTTCCTTTTTTCTTTTTTTTTTTTTATTGAATCACCATGTGGAAAGATACAAAGCTTTCAGGCTTAAGTCTCAGTTACACAATGCTCAAACACCCATCCCTTCCCCAGTGCACATATTCCACCACGAATAACCACAGTTAACATCCCCCCAATCCCCATCCCCCCCAGTCCCCACCCCGCCTGTGTAGCTGATAAATTTCACTTCACTTTCTCTTTATTTTGACTAGTATGCAATTTTAATTTCTTTTTAGACTTCTTTCTTTATTTCTTCCAATTTTATCTATCATACACAATATATTTTTATACAATATATTTGTGTGTTTGGGGCTGGAGCAATAGCACAGCGGATAGGGTATTTGCCTTGCACAAGGCTGACCCGGGATTGATTTCTCCGTCCCTCTCAGAAAGCCTGGCAAGCTACTGAGAGTATCCCGCCTGCACAGAAGAGCCTGGCAATCTACCCATGCAGTATTTGATATGCCAAACATAGTAACAACAAGTTTTACAATGGAGAAATTATTGGTACCAGCTCAAGCAAATTGATAAGCAATGCGACGACAGTGGTACAGTGATACATATTTAATAATTTTTCTCTTCCAGTTTCCTCCCACTTCAAAATATTTGCATCCTTTGTTTTTTGTGGAAAATTCTGATGATGAAAATCAAATTTATAATAATATTTGCCCCTTTACTTTGTCTATGATCTCATGTTTTACTTCTTTTCATTTACAATACTTCTTGTAATTTATTAGCTTTGGAATCACTATATGGGATATTCCCAAACTAATACTCACAGTATGTCAAATATAATTTAATGTGCATGGTGAGATAAAACTATGCTTACATAAAAAATTAGAGCTTTGCCTTACATTTATCCATTAATTTGGTAAGACAAAATGCAACCTTACAACTATTTAAATATTGTTTTGCTTTGCTGAGTGAAGTAAACTACCTAAGAGAAATAAGTCAGCAGTAGAAGGATAAACCTTGTATACATTTTATCTGTGATATGTAAAAAACACGTAAAAGAGTAGAAAAGTACATTTACTTGAACTTAGACACAGATGTGAGGGTACCAAAAGGAGAAGGAATGGGGGAAGTGAACCATTGAATGTGATTGAGTAACATTGACACTGCTGAAGGAGTTGAATGAATATTTGAAAAGTAGCATAAAATTTTACTACACTCTATATATTGGTGCAAAGTAATGCCATCTCAATAAATTCAAAGTAAATTTTAATATGTAAAAATCTTTTTTTTATCTTACTTTTTTAATTTTATTTTTAATTAGTGAATCACCGTGAGGGGACAGTTACAGATTTATACAATTTTGTGCTCATGTTTCCCTCATACAAGGTTCGAGAACCCATCCCTTCACCAGTGCCCATTCTCCACCACCAGTAACCCATCATCCCTCCCACCCTCCCCAAACCGATCTCTCCCCACCCCACCCTGCCACTGTGGCAGGGCATTCCCTTCTGTTCTATCTCTCTAATTAGCTGTTGTGGTTTGCAATAAAGGTGTTGAGTGGCCACTGTGCTCAGTCTCTAGCCCTCATTCAGCCCGCAACTCCCTTCCCCCGCATGGCCTTCAACTACATTATAGTTGGTGATCCCTTCTCTGAGTTGCCCTTTCCCCAGAATGTGAGGTCAGCCTCCAAACCATGGAGTCAACCTCCTGGTACTTATTTCTACAATTCTTGGGTGTTAGTCTCCCACTCTGTTATTCTATATACCACAGATGAGTGCAATCTTTCTATGTCTGTCTCTCTCTTTCTGACTCATTTCACTCAGCATGAAACTTTCCATGCCGATCCACTTATATACAAAATTCATGATCTCCTTTTTTCTAACAGCTGCATAGTATTCCATTGTATAGATGTACCAAAGTTTCCTCAACCAGTCATCCGTTCTAGGGCATTCGGGTTTTTACCAAATTCTGGCTATTGTAAACAGTGCTTCGATGAACATATAAGTGCAGATGTCGTTTCGACTATACTTTTTTGCCTCTCTGGGATATATTCCCAGCAGTGGTGTTGCTGGGTCAAATGGGAGCTCAACCTCTAATTTTTTGAGAATTGTCCATATTGTTTTCCAAAAGGGCTGAACGTGTCGACATTCCCACCAGCAGTGTAGAAGGGTCCCTTTCTCCCCACATCCTCTCCAACAGCGATTGCTTTTGTTCTTTTGGATGTGTGCTAGTCTCTGTGGTGTGAGGTGGTATCTCGTGGTTGTTTTGATTTGCATCTCTCTGATGATTAGTGATGTAGAGCACTTTTTCATGTGCCTTTTGGCCCTTCATATTTCTTCCTTGGTAAAGTTTCTGTTCATTTCTTCACCCCATTTTTTGATGGGGTTGGATGTTTTCTTCTTGTAGAGATCAACCAGTGCTTTATATACCATTGATATCAACCCCTTTTCTGATGGGTATTGTGTAAATATCCTTTCTCATTCTGTGGATAGTCTTTGTATTCTGGTCACTGTATTTTTTGCGGTGCAGAAGCTTTTTAGTTTAATATAGCTCCATTTGTTGATCTCTGTTTTTACTAGATTGCTTAGTTCAATGAGTGGGTCAGGAAGGAAATAAAGGAAGAAATCAAAAAATACTTAAAAACAAATGAGAATGAAGACACGAGCTACCAAAACCTATGGGACACAGCTAAAGCCATGTTAAGGGAAAATTTATAGCTCTCCAAGCATTCCTCAGGAAGAAAGAAAGGGCCCACATAGATAGCTTGACTTCACGACTCAAGACCTTAGAAAAGGACCAGAAAAAGGACCCCAAACCAGACCGAAGGAAAGAAATAATAAAAATTAGAGCAGAAATTAATGACATCGAAACCCAAAAAACAATCCGAAAGATCAATGAAACAAAGAGCTGGTTCTTCGAGAAAATAAATAAGATTGATAAACCGCTAGCAAGACTCACAAAGAAAGAAAGAGAGAGAACTCTAATAAATCGAATCAGAAATGAAAAGTTGATGTCATAACAGAAACCAGTGAGATTCAAAAGATCATTAGAGACTGCTTTGAAGGTCTATAGGCCACAAAAAAAGGAGAACCTAAAAGAAAGGGATGGATTCCTTGATTCCTACAATTTCCCAAGACTGAACAAAGAAGACTTGGAATACTTGAATAGACCCATCAATGTTAAGGAAATTGAAACTGTAATCAATAACCTCCCCAAAAACAAAAGCCCAGGCCCAGATGGTTTCACTTGTGAATTCTCCCAAACATTTAAAGAAGACCTGTTGACAGTTCTCCTCAAACTTTTCCAGGAAATTGAAAAAACAGGAACTCTCCCAAACAGTTTCTATGAAGCACACATCTCCCTAATACCAAAAGCAAACAAAGACACCACTAAGAAAGAAAATTACAGACCAATTTCCCTGATGAACACCGATGCAAAGATCTTCAACAAAATATTAGCAAATAGGATCCAACAACTCATCAAAAAGATCATACATCATGACCAAGTGGGATTCATCCCGGGGATGCAAGGATGGTTTAACATTCAGAAATCAATCAACATAATTCATCATATCAACAAAAGTAAAGATAAAAACCATATGATCGTATCAATAGATGCAGAGAAAGCATTTGACAAGATCCAACATCCTTTCATGATGAAAACCCTCACCAAAATGGGGTTTGGAGGAACTTTCCTCAAGATAGTCGAAGCCATCTACCACAAGCCTATGGCAAGCATTATCCTCAACGGGGAAAAACTAAGGGCCTTTCCTCTAATATCAGACACAAGACAAGGATGCCTACTCTCACCACTCCTCTTCAATATAGTACTGGAAGTACTTGCAATAGCTATTAGACAAGAAAAAGAGATTAAGGGCATCCAGATACGAAAGGAAGAAATTAAACTCTTACTATTTGCAGATGATATGATACTATATCTAGAGAATCCTAAAGCCTCTACTAAGAAACTCTTAGAAACAATAGACTTATACAGTAAAGTTGCAGGCTACAAAATCAATACCCAAAAATCCATGGCCTTCCTATACGCAAACAATGAGGCAGAGGAAAGGGACATGAAAAAAGCAATCCCATTCACAATCGTGCCCCAGAAAATCAGGTACCTCGGAATCAGCTTAACCAAGGAAGTAAAAGACCTTTACAAAGAAAACTATAAAACACTACTCCATGAAATAAAAGAGGACATGGGGAAATGGAAACATATACCCTGCTCGTGGATAGGGAGAATCAATGTTGTCAAAATGGCAATACTCCCCAAAGCATTATACAGATTTAACACGATCCATATAAGGATACCCATGACATTCTTCAAAGAAACGGATCAAGCAATCCTAAAATTCATATGGAACAACAAACGTCCACGGATAGCTAAAACAATTCTTGGGAAAAAGACGATGGGAGGCATCACCCTCCCCAACCTCAAACTTTACTATAAAGCAGTAACAATTAAAACAGCATGGTACTGGAACAAAGGCAGAGCCGTAGGCCAATGGAACAGGGTGGAATATCCCAACACACAACCCCAAATGTATGATCATCTAATCTTTGATAAGGGAGCAAGATATGTGAAGTGGAGCAAGGAAGGCCTCTTTAACAAATGGTGCTGGCACAACTGGACAACCACATGCAAAAAATGGGCTTAGACCTTGACCTGACACCATGCACAAAAATCAGATCAAAATGGATTAAAGACCTCAACATCAGACTACAAACCATAAGGTACATTGAAGACAAGGTCAGCAAAACCCTCCACGATATTGAAGATAAAGGTATCTTCTAATATGTAAAAATCTTAATCTTATTCTATGCTTGTATTTATTGGCACTTATGAAATTTTTTAATTACTTTATTTTTTTAAATTTTTATTTTATCACCATGTGGAAAGTTACAAAGTTTTCAGGTTAATTACTTTATTTTTAAAACCTCTTATATTTGCTTGACTATGGCCAGAAAAATATTTTCCATTCTCTGAATTGCTGAACTTAAGTTGAATATTTTCTTTCTTCAGTTTTTACTAATTACATTTGTTTATGATTATTTCTTGTTAATGTAGTCATATTTTGATATCCACCTACTTAAACGTTTTGCCATTTAAATCACATAATTTTATATATTATTACATATGCTTTTAAGCAGCTGTCATGAGTTCACGGCTGTTTCTCCCAGAAGAGAGCAGAAAATGAGGCCCCATAATCATGCCACCAAACTCCAAACCAAGGGTGCCCCAGAGGGGGGCAGGTGAGAGCCCTCCTCGCCCCAAGGGACCCAACCCTGGCAGCCACTCTCCACTGCTCCACCGCCGCCACGCTCCAGGCTGCTTTCCACATGCTCAGTCTGAGCTTTCTGCTTAAGGGAACATATTCCTGGACCGCACAGTTGCTTCACGGCTGTGTGACACATCATCATAAAGGGAAATATATATATATGTATATATACATCTATTATGTATATATCTATACATATATATATATATGCCTCTCAGAGAGTTCGCCAAGCTACTGAGCGTATCCCACTGCATGGAAGAGTCTGGCAAGCTCCCCGTGGTATACTTGATATGCCAAATACAGTAACAATAACAGGTATCATTCCCCTGACCCAAAAAAGGGCCTCTGTCATTGGGGAAGACGAGTAAGGAGACGTTGCTAAAATCTCAGGGCTGGGATGAACAGAGGCATTACTGTCACCCACTCGAGTAAATTGATGAGCAACGGATGACAGTGATACACTGATACAGTGATGTTTTTAAGGGAGAGTTTTCAACTTAGAGTTAGTCTATTATTATTCACTTTATCAATTCTATTATTTAACCCATTAGTTAATGTTACCAGTTATTTTTGTCCCACATAAAGTTCACTGTGGCTACATTTGATTTTTTTGTGATTTTGGATGCTAGCAGCTAGTGATTAGAACTAATTATTTACAATAGCACAATAGAAAATATAATACTTGCCAATAAACTTACCAAAAGTTTTATAAGTTCTTTACATTAAAAGCTATAAAGCATTTCTGAGAGGAAGTAAAGATGACAGTAGTATGGAATAGGTCAGAGATCTATTAAATTATTGGGTTAGAATATTCAATATTGTTGAGATGTGAACTAATTGATCCACAGATCCACAAAATCCCCCCAAGGCTTAACATCTAAGCTCGTATATTCTTTAATCAATTTTTAAAATTTCACAAACTAATCTAAAATGTACATGGAAATGCCAGACTCAAAATAGTTAGATTATATTCAAAACACAAAGTTAAAATCTGCACTGTAGCACTGTCGTCCTATTGTTCATCAATTTGCTCAAGTGGGCGCCAGTTACACATTCACTGTGAGATTTGTTGTTAGTTTTTTTGGCATATTGAATATGCCACGGGTAGCTTGCCAGGCTCTGCCGTGCGGGCAGAATACTCTCGGTAGCTGCCGGGCTCTCCGAGAGGGGCAGAGGAATCAAACCCGGGTTGGCTGCTTGCAAGGCAAACACCCTACCCACTGTGCTATTGCTCCAGCCCCAAGTTAAAATCAAATGGTGAAAATTTTGGAATTGGTGGGGAGAATGTGCACTGGTGGAGGGATGGGTGTTTGATCATTGTGTGATTGTAACCCAAACATGAAAGCTTGTAACTATCTCACAGTAATTCAATATTTTTTTTTAAAAAAGAAAAGAACCCCCCCACCAAGAAAAAAAATTTTAGAACTTCCATAACGCTACTATATTGAAGGAAATATGTTATCAGGGGAACGAAAGGCAAATAGTCCAAAATTGCAGAAATAAATCCACAATATGCAGCAAGATGATTTTGACAAATATGTCAAAATATACATTTCTAAAAAGTGTGTATTTTTATTAAACTTGGAGTTTTCTGACTGTTTAGTCTATTCAATGATGACTTTCATCACTTTTTAAAAACCCTCTACCATTATTTCTTAAAATGTATTTTTTTCTGATATTGCAATTTCTTCCTGTTCTTCTGGGAATCCAGCTGTATATATAATGCTGCACAGTTTTTAACATTTCACTCTGTTTATTCTTTTCTGATCTTTTATCTCTGATTTCCTTTTATCTTATTTCATTTTTGTTTTTTCAGGTCACACCCAGCCATGCTCAGGACTTACTTCTGGCTCTGCACTCAGGAATTACCCCCGGCAGTAGTTGGGGAACCATATAGGATGCAGGAGATCAAACCCAGGTCAGTTGAGTAGGGTCAAATGCCCCACTTGCTTTACTATCTCTCCAGACCCCTCATCTATGATTTTATGTTTGATCATTTCTACTAATCATGTCTTTCAGCTAACTCACCATTTTTTACTGTATCTATCCTCTTTCTCTTTTTAAGTCCATCAAAGTACAATGGTGTATTTCAGGTGAGATACTTTTTAACTCTGAGATATTTCTTTTAGAGAATATATTTCCGTTTTGATATTCTACTTCTATTTCTTCATTACATCCTTAATGTTTCTTAATCTTAAACTTTGAATTCTTGAACACATTTATAAAATCTTTTAAAGCCCTCTTCTGCTAATTTTGATATCTATGTCATCTCTTTCTACTGATTGCTCATTATCTTGATTATGAGTCAGATGGTCCTGATTATTTTAATGTCTTGTGATTTTTAAATTATTACATATATATTACGACAATATTACATTGAGTCTGGAATAAAAGTTGCCCTCTAAATGTTTTGGGTTTTTTGTTTGAGGTCATGCGTTTAAATTAATTATGAATTAAATTTTGTCATGTTTAGGATTTTCATTTTTTTTTTAGTGTTGTCTGTTCTTATTTATTTGTTACTTGGAAAACTTTTTTTCCTATAGATTTTTTCCTATAGATTCAGACTTGGAGGTAGAAGCTCTCAAGGAAGTCAGCCCCGGTCTCTTGGTGATCTGCTCCCAGTGTTTTTCTTTTGCCTCCTTCATTGTCTTCACCAGATTCACCTTTTGGCATTACTCATTTTCCAGTGCCCTTAAAACACTGGCATTGTGTCTTTTGCCAAGTGTCATGGTAATTTAGAGCAGAAAGGAAAATTTTATCATGGCCTTGTAACTTCAAGTTTTTAAAATCTGAATAATTTCATTTTATCACTTCTAGTTACGTCTCAGAATCAATGACATTCTGCTAATATAATCACTTAACTTTTTTTAGATATATTTGTTATTTGGATGTAACATCCTAATAGGAAAATTCATAATTAGATGCTAGAAAATATTTTTCCTTATAATCAACTGTAAGCTTTAAAATGTTAAATATTTTTAACTTGTGAGAAAGACAAACACCTTTTTGTATTTAGATATAAAGAACTTTAACACAGAAAATGTAAAGCTAAAACATCATTGAAAGTACTTGGAGAAAAGAAGGACTCAGTAGCCTAGAATAAGCTGGCCACATTACTTTGTGTGATTTTCAAGGCCCTCAGTAGAAAATTGCTTCTTAGGTGACTTCGGCTCACTCATTTGCCTACAACTTCCTCCAGAAAAATGTGGCTTCTTCTTCGTTTCTTCTTTGCTTACGTCTTGAACTCATTTATTTTTTATTTATTTTTATCCAATCTTGAGCACAGAGTCAGGAGTAACCTCTGAATATTGCCAAATGTGAGCCCCTGCTCCCTCCCCCCCCAAAAAAAACACAGAAATCAACGTTTCCAATAGACTATGGAAATCAGGAAAAGATGCTTAAAATTTAAAATTATGCAACCCATGTAGTTTTGACTTTGAATGTTAGCCTATTTCTAGAGTTATGTGTGAAAATGACTTGATTGTGTAGCACTCTAAATTAACTCCTGCAGTCAGGGACCAACCCCTGATGGTGGCTACGGGAGCATAAAAGCTGCTGGGAATTGAAGCAGGATTTGCCATACTATCACCCTTGTTTACTATGAATATTCCTGAAATACCATGAGGAAAAAAGATTGTCAAGAATGGTGGAAAAATGATGAGGTGGTTCATACCTAGAAACCACGGACATCACTTATAGGATGATGAAAGTGGATTGGAATCTCTATGGTGTGTGTCTGCTTTGTCTTTGAATTGTTTTTTAGTTCCCTTTTTAACTCTACTGGCCTTCCTAATTTGAAGCTGTCATTTTATTCCTCACCTGCTGTTCTATTATTTCTTTACTTTTGTCATTTGTTTAATTATGAAAAATATTTATTACTTTTCTCCCATGTGACAAGCACTATTCTACCTTGGGGATAAACACTAACGAGTAAAACATCAAGAAATCTATTCATATAGACATGAGTGACAACCTTAGCATGTATATTACATATTCTAGTAATTATTGTCACAAACACCTCAAATACCAATAAAAAATATATTTCAATTTATAGTTTCTGTAGAGAAAAGCAATTATCAAAAAGATATCAAATACTGTGTAACATTTTAGCACCTTTTTTTCTAAATATTTATAATTATGTCTAAGCATTTTTGTTTAATAAATCACTAGAAAATAAAATCTATGAGACTAGTGGTTATTTTTCACTTTTTATAAAATTTAGGCATTGTGATATATAAATTTTCCACATTAGAATTTTAGAATACACCACCAATCCCACTACAACTATCAACTTCTCTCCACCATTGTCCCCAGATCCCCTCCTATCCCTAGCATGCCTCCTTATAAGGAAAAGAAATTAATTTTATCATTGTGGTTGGAGATCCATGGTTTGGTTCCATAGAATGATGGCTCAGTGGTTTAGATATACACATATACCACACCTTTACATCATTCAATGAGTTTAAGGTCCCTGACCCTTGCCCCTGTTATTTCCTGCCCACCTCTTTTTCACTCCATCCTCCATTTTTCTGCTTCTTTCACATTTTGTTTTCAATACTCTAGAGCTCAGAGCTCTCAGAGAGCCCTGCAAACTACTGAGAGTATCCTGCCCGCACGGCAGAGCCTGGCAAGCTCCCCGTGGCGTATTTGATATGCCAAAAACAGTAACAATAACAGGTCTCATTCCTCTGACCCTGAAAGAGCCTCCAATCTTTGGGAAAGAAGAGTAAGAAGAGGCCCCTAAAATCTCAGGGCTAGGACTAATGGAGAGGTTACTGGTGCCCACTCGAGTAAACTGATAAACATCAGGGATGACAGTAGTACAGTGATACTCTAGAGCCAAGAGGTTATACACCTTTGATACCTTGTGTTTTTATATCCTGTCTACATACCACAAATAAGTAAGATCATCAGGCATTTGCTCCTTTTCTTCTGACTTCTTTTACTTAACATGTTGTCCTCCAATTCTATCCAAGTTGCAGCAAATTTCATCATTCATTGTAGCCACTTACTATTCTACTGTGTTTATTTCCCACACGTGTTACCCACTTACCTCTCCTAGAATATCTGGGTTGATTGTAGTAAGTGCTACAATGAGCAGTGATTTGTATATATCCTTCCTAATGAATTTTTCTTTTAAATGGGCTACATCTGGCAGTGCTCAGAGCTTACTTTTGGCTCTGCACTCAGGGATCACTCTTGGTGGGGAGGGGATGTTTGCCAGTCACAAGCAAGGAAAACGCCCCACCCACTGTACTTACTAACTCTCTGGCTCCTTGAATGAAACTTTTTGTGTTTTGAAGGTAGATACTGAGAAATGGAATTGCTAGGTTTATGGGAAATCCCCATACCGTTTTCCATAATAGAGGTCGAACCAGACAGCATTCCCACCAGCAATGGATGAGAGTCCATTGCACCATTTCCTTTTAACTAGTCTTTTTGATATGTGTCATTCTCACTCGTCTGGGATGATATCTTTGTTGTTATGGAGAGTAAGTGACACTGAACATGTTTTAATGTACTTACTGGACACCTGCCTGTTTTCTTCAGAGAAGTGTCACTTCATTATCTCTCCCTAAATTGATATAGTTTTTGCATTTTTTTTTGTTGTCGATATTTGTGAGAGCTTTGTATATCTTGAATATTACCCAAATCAGGTATATTGAGTGCAAATATTTTCTCCTATTCAGCAGTGTGGCTTTTAATTTTAGCCTATGTTTCTTTTGCCATACAAAAACACTTGAATTTAAATGTCATTTATTATAATATTACTTCCTCCTAAGTGTATGCTTCATAAAAGTGATTATCCAACATTATTAAATAGCAATTTGACTAAATGAAGGAAAGAATTTCAGAGGGAAGGGCAAGTGCAACAAAATTAAATAAATGTTTCTCTACTGAATTAAATTAAATAAAACTAAGGAGAAGAATGTGACTGGAGCAGAGTGAATCTGGGAAACAATATTAAGGATAAAAATGTAATGGAGTAGAGTTTGGTGGAAGCAAAGGTGGAAATTTAGACCATTGTGATAGTTTTGGCTTCTACTATGAATAAGATGCAAAGCTATTTGAAAGGGTCATATTAGTGGCAAGATTTAACTTTCATTCTTATAAGGACACTCTGTTGTGTTGAAAATTGATTGAATAGCTGAAAATAGAACAATGAATATCAGTGAAACTTTTATTGAAACAACTGTATTCTAATATTTGCTATCATCCTATGTCTGTGGCACTAACATATTGCCCAGAATTCTGTCTGTTCTGCTTAGCTTAGGACAGGAGAAAATGAGAACAAATATAAAATGCCATTATAATTAAATTAAAGTAGAGACAAAAGTATGCTGAAAATTATGTGCTTTGATTCAAGTCATTTATATGAAGCTAAAAATATTCTAGCTAACATTAATACTCAATTAAAATATTTTAAATTTAAATGAATGTACATGTGAATGCAAAAAAACAGGAAAGATTATTGGTGGAAAGTGTGTTGTGGTTAACAGTATGGCATTCAACATGAAAATGTTTATTTTCTTGTAAACTAATTTTGCTTTAATCAATTAATAATTTTTTTTCAAACCTACAAAAATAAGTGAATGATGCAAAACATAGAGGTTGGTAAAGGAAGTTTTAAAAATCAGCTTTGTATTAAGAAAATAATTTCTTTGACTGAATGACAGTATAATGTTATATACTGATAAAATAAATGTTTCTGGTACAGCAACTATTTTTATTTTATTTTTAAAATTAATTTATTTTTTAATTAGTGAATCACCGTGAGGGTACAGTTACAGATTTACACATTTTTGTGCTTGTGTTTCCCTCATACAATTTTTGAGAACCCATCCCTTCACCAGTGTCCATTCTCCATCAACAATAAAGCCAGTATCCCTCCCACCCCCACTCCCATCCCTCCCACCCCACCCTGCCTCTGTGGCAGGGTATTCACTTTTGTTCTCTCTCTCCTTTTGGGTGTTGTGGTTTACAATAGGGGCATTGAGTGGCCATCATGTTCAGTCTCTAGTCTACTTTCATCATGCATCTCCCTTCCTGCTTGGGTTCTCCAACCACATTTTACTTGGTGCTCCCTTCTTTATCTGAGCTGCCTTTTCCCCCAGAAGTGAGGACAGCTTTCAAGCCATGGAACCAACCTCCTGATACTTATTTCTACTATTCTTTGGAGTTAGTCTCCTACTCTCTGGTATTTTATATTCCACAAATGAGTGCACTCTTCAGCAACTATTTATAAATGAGTCATTTAGTTAACATATTTTGATACTTTAATACATAATTTAGTATAATAAATAAACCAGACATTTGTTTGCTCCTAATTTTGGTTAATTATTTGATCTTAAATTCTTACTTTAATGAAATAGGTTACAAGTAGTCATAAACTTGACTGTGACTAAGTGAATTCCAACAATCAATTCTACATTGTGTCAGTGGGGTAGAAAAACGTTAACACTCTCTAGTAATAGATTTGATAACCTTAACATCACACACATACATTCAACATCTAAGAAAACATATAAATTCTGAGAGATCACTAACAAAATTCTAACACACAAAACAGTGATCCTACATATCAAATTTATATATTAGAAGGTATTTTAATTATGTTTCTGAAAATTCCTTGACTATTAATATTATAGAGACAACTAATATTAAATTCGTTCTTCTGGGCTAGGAAACATGCTACGTACTTTATATATGTGCTCTCATTTAAGATTCACTGAAATACTGTGAGTAATGTGCCATTATAATACTCATTTCAGAGATGAGAAAACAAGGCAAAAGGTTAATTTCCAAGCACATGCAGGCTCTAAGTGGCCTGGCAGTGATTCAAATTCTGATTCTCTAAAGCAGCTATTACCTGCTACGCAAGACAATAATTTGAAATTACACTGGTTGTAATTAGCTATAGATGTCAAAAATAAAGTATTTGTTAACTTGAAGCAATTTTTAATTGCTTATTTAAAAAACATGGTTCACCTAAAAATTAACTCATTTAAAAAGTTCTCACTCATGGGTCAGTTAATTTAATAGGTTTTTTTTTTCTATCAAGAGGGGTCAAGATTCTATGAAGAAAACAATGACAAAATGGTTTTGCTTATGATACCTGGTAATGATATTTGAAACTGGTTTATATAAATGGTGCTTAGTCCTAGAATCAATCATAAGCCTATTGCATTCTTCTATTGTTTATTACACTGTTTATTGAAAAATACAATTCTTGTACAGAAGGACATAAAGCAATTATCATCTTTCATGGTTCTTTGATTTACCTAGGTGGTTTTCATTTGGTATCTCATAACTACAGCTCAGACTGAGGTTTGACTGAGCTGATCATTTAAGATGGCTCAGTTATTTGGTAACTGGCTGGTGCTCTATGAATACTATTAAGTTTAAGCTCAACTGGAGTTGTGGATTAGAATTTCTATATTGATATGTGGTCTTTCCCTATAATTGACTTTTCCAGAATAAGAACTTCTGCTTCCACCAAGAGTTCCCCTAAACTAGATATTAGCAATCAGTTAGAAGTAGTAAAGAATTCCCAGAATATCACTATGTAAAAATGCCTAGAATATTAATTTGTGCTATGTGTTCCTTCTATATTACTGACTTTTCCAGAAGAGAGAAGTTGTGTTTTTATGTCCCCAAACTAGATATGAGAAATCCAGTTAGAATTTTTAAAGAATTCTCAGAATATCACTGGCTAAATTTCCTAGAACATTGCTTCTGCCTCATTATACAGATCAAGCAAATCAGTAAGGCTGGTCAAGAGTCAATGGTAGATAAATTAGATTCGTCCTCTTGTTGAGTATATGTGGGTATAGACTAAGCAAATGATTGTGGCTAAATTTGGATATAAAATAATATGTTAAATCAAATCCTTGTCAGAATACAGCCAAGTACTTGAATTGCACTTGAAAGCAAAATTTCAGGCTTAGTATTAAGGTACTAACAAGATAAGTTTGATTTATGCATCTTACATTGCCTTAAAAATTTTTCCTCTTAAATTATGGAGATCAGGTTTAGAGAAGAAAATAAAATAAATTTTTTTTTTATGTATCTTATTTCAGAGTTTCTATTGGTTTGAGCGAGACTTACAAAGGAAATTTTGTAGAATTAATTTGCATATGTTTTGTAGTATAGCTAATTTTGTACAATTTTTTTTCTAGGTTCAGTAATAGAAAAAGTAGTGTTTATATGAAAAGAGATTAAATTCATTTAATATTAAGGAATTATAATAGTTTGAGTTGTTTCTATTTCCAGCAATTGGTTTAGAAAGAGTGATTCAAATACTGATTTAAATGAATGACACTTATGACAAAATAAGAAAATTTTTAGTTACTGATTTCTGAGCACATAAAATTGCTTCATACTATCAACTTATTCAAGTAGCACTGGACAATTATGTAAGTTCAAAACACTAAAAGCCTAAACAACTGTAAAAGAACAATTGCATAGATGATAAAATTTAATTTATGTATAATAGAAATATGTAGGTAGATGATTATATTAGTAAAATTTTAATAATGAGAATACAGTATTGACAGAAGCAACTCAAAAGGAATGACTGAAAACAAGGAACTAAGTAAGTTTAGACAACTAGGAAAAGCAGGTTTCTGGTAAGAGGCAGTTGTTGAAACTGTGTTTATAGCTGTGGCACAAGATGGCAGCGTGAAGGCCATATATATTGAAAGAGCAGATTTAAAATCAAACAGATTCACGTATTTGAATCATGTTCCTGATGCTTTACCAGCCTTTGTGCCTTCGGTAGGCACTAAAGAAACAGGTTTAAGTCCTCAGTTTTAACACTTAAAAATGATGTTGGCAATAATACATATTTTAACAACGTGAGGGAGAATGAAGTTCCTCAGTCTGTCTTGTTTTCTCATTGGTTTGATGTGGCTGCTCTAAAAATTACCCAAAAACCAGGTGCTGTAAGCAACTGAAAGTTATTGGATCAGATACCATGTGTAAAAGTCAGATAGTAGGGTTATAAACTATAGGAAGAACATATTTACAGCCTTTCCTCTAGTTTCTGAAAGTTAACTTGCACTATCTGACATCATACTGTTTTGTCAAAATTTTCCTGATTCCTGCCTCTATCTTTGCATAGAATTTTCCTTGTGTTTTTGTCTGTCCTGGTGTTAAACCTCTCTCTCTCTCTCTCTCTCTCTCTTACTCTTTCTCTCTTCTTCTCTCCTTCTCTCCCTCCTTCTTCTTAACATCCTCTAAACAAACACACACACACACACACACACACACACACACAAAATTTCTTTGGTCGGGTAGGTATACTTGGTGGTGCTCAGGGGATTGAACCCGGGTTATACACGTTCAAGGCAAATATGTACCTTATTCAATGTACTTTCCAATGTATAATGTATCCAATGCCTTATCCAATGTATGCTCAATGTCTGTGTCCTTTTTTTAAATTTAAGTAGAAGTACGTAATAATTGTTTCTCATTTTAATTGTTTTGCCTCTCTAAAACAGTTTGAGTAATTAAAATTTGTGACATCACTACTCCAAATATTAATTTACATTGCATTACTATATTACCTACTTATAAACCTACAATAGATTTTTTGGGGGAGCATAATTGTTTACTTTGTCAGAGTTTCTTTAAATTCTCTGTTGTTTCTTATAACGCCCAATGAGAGTTGAATTTCATGCATGTATTTTCTTTTCTTACTTGTGTCCCTTTATAAACTTTTATGTTCTATATGCAACTCTTAGAGGAGAATATTTTATAGTAATTTATGTCTTTAATTGTATCGAATATATTTTACACATTATTTAATATGTGGTCCATCTGCATCTTTGAAGGGGCATATAGCTGGAGAAACATGACCTAGATGTGGTCTTGTGGATCACTCATTGAAGATGTTGCAACATGAGATTAGCTGAACACAAAGAATGAATTAGAGTTTTCTAGACAACAAAGAGAGAATTCTTATTTTTCTGTCCAAGTCTTATGTTCTTTATGTATAGAATTGAATAAATTAATTAAAATATGTATCAGATAGTTTCATTTTAAAAAAGACAATCTCCTCATCAGCCACCACCAGAACTCACGGCTGCTTCTCCCGGAAGGGAGCATAAAATGAGGCCCCTATAACCATGCCACTGGACTCCACGCCAGGCTGTTTTCGCTCAGGGTGCCCCAGAAAGGGGTGGGTAAGAGGCCTCCCCACCCCAAGGAACCCAGCCCCAGCAACCGCCCTCCACTACCCAACCACTGTCAGGCTCCAGGCCACTTTCCACATACTCGGGCCGAGCCTCACATATGAGTGAACCTCACAGACCGCACAGACCGAAAAGTGGCCATGTGGCACATCATCATAGAGGGAAATAAATATTTATGCCTCTCTGAGGGCCCGGCAAGCTACAAAGAGTATCCCGCCTGCATGGTAGAGCCTAGCAAGCTCCCCATGGTGTGTTTGATATGTCAAAAACTGTAACAGTGACAGGTGTCATTCCCCTGACCCTGAAAGAAGCCTCCAATTCTTGGGAAAGATGAGTAAGGAGAGGCTGCTAAAATCTCAAGACTGGGACCAATAGAGACGTTACTGGTGCCTGCTCGAGTAAATCAATGAACGGGATGACAATGATACAGTGCAAACTGCATATAGAGAAACCAGATTCAAATAACTAGAATGTATCTACTAATCTTTTCAAAAGATTGTGAAATTCAATTGACTAAAATTTTGTTGAGAAGGTTTGCTTCTGGGTGCAGCAAATACTTGGTCTATTGTTGTTTTTAGTTTCCTTATCTGCTTCTGACATCAGGGTAATTTGGGATTCATAAAAATGTTTGGAAGAAAACCTGTATCTTTAAATTTGGGGAAAAGAGCTTATGATGAATAAATAAATTGACATTAAGGCTTAGTGGAACTCACTAGTGAAACTCTATGGACCTGGGTTTTGTTTTCAGGAAGTTATTGATTACTGCTTGGACCTGGGCTTTGTTTTGGCTTTGATTATTGTTTCAGTTTGTATGTTTGTAGTTGGTTGACTCAAGTTTTCTAATTCCTCTGATTCAGTATTGGGAAGTTGTAAGACTCCAAGAATCTGCCATTTTTTTCTCGGTTCTCCAACTTGATAGAGTCAAATTGTTCATAGTGGTATCTTAATAAACCTCTGTATTCCTCCAGGATGCTCTTGTAACTTTTTGCCTTTTATTTATAATTTTATTTATTTGAATTTCCCCTTTTTGTTTCTAGTACTAGCTAAGTGCTTGTAAGTTTGTTTATCCGTTGAAAAGTCAGCTCAAGATTTTATTGATTTTTATATTGTCTTTCTGACTTCTGTTTTATTAATTTCTGCTATAATATTTTCCTCCTACTGACTTTAATTTCTGTATTTGTTATTTCAGTTTCTTGAGGAAATAAAGGTCAGTTAGCTTGTTTAGTTGAAAAATTTAAATATTACCAAATAAATCTAAACTGTTATGAACTGCCCTCTTAGTATTCTTTTTACTGTTTCCTATTCTTATCTATTCATTTTTATTTATTTCTAGGAATGTTTTAATTTTCTCGTTGGTTTGAGTTATTCAGTAGCATATTGTTCAGTTATCAAGTGCTAGAAGTTATTCCTAAATTTGTAAATTTGTTTTTCTGGCAACATTGAGGATATAACTCTGAACTTTATCTCCTTCACAACATATATATATATATATATATATATATATATGAAGAGAAGCAAGAAAAAAAGTACATTTTAATTAAATTTAAATTAGCACAGCTATTTTTTGTTATTAAATAAATGCCCTTGATAAAATTAATAAATCACTAGAGATAATAATAGTAATTATTACTGGTTTGGAGGCCATACCTAGCAGTGCTCAGGGATGACTCCTGGCTCTACATTCTGGGTCACTCTTTGTTGTGCTCTGGGGACAATATAAGGTACCAGAGATTGTATCAGGCTCAGCCACATACAAGGGAAGCACATTACCTGCTGTTCTATCACTTTCCACCCACAGTAATTGTTATTCTGACCTGACAAATAGCCTTGAAATGTATATGGTTATCTTTGAAGTCAGACGATGTAAATTTAACTATGTAATAGTCTAATACTGTTTTACAAAAGTCAACCTACTTTCAAAACATGATAGAGATGAAAGCTTCTTTAATCTATCTCATAAAATTGCCATGGAAGTCCAGATATGTTAGCAAAACTTCACTGGAAGATACAGTATATGATTCGACTGTATGTTTGTCATTGCTATATTTATGATTTATACATTCATTTTCTAATTATGCAACTACTACTACCATACAACAATGTCAATCATATGCTATCACCACTAACTGTATAACATGACCAAAATGCTGAAGAAACTGAGATGGTTGTTTCATAAAAGAATACATTGAACAATTAATTTCCAGCTTACACAGAAAATTCATAAAATAGAGTAATTGGAGGAACAAATCAAGTTAGTTGTATTTTGTGGGTATAGAAATATCTGCTACTAGGAAGTATTAATTTTTTCAATATTAGTCACAATCAATACAGAAAATATAGTGAAATTCTTTGCTTTTGATGAAATCAGTCTTTAGCATTAGCAAACACCTAAAAAAGGCAACTCAGATGCATTATTATCTTTCAATCTTTTGTGAACCTTTTATCTTAGGTACTAGTGTCAGAAGAAGACCTATCACAAAGAGTGAAAAGGGGTCAATGAAATTAAGAATTATCTAAAAGGAAAAAAATCCACCTCAGTGCTCTTTATACTTGAGGATTTTATGTACTGCTAATTTATTCATTGAGTTCTGATTCTAAATGTTCCTGTGGAATCAAGTCTGCTATTCTCAAGGGGGAAACGTGCCATAGGGTTTTCAAATCAGAATTTATGTTAATAAGTCTAAGAGCAAACGCTCCTCTACTGAAAGAGGAAGATTAACTCTGCATGTATTTCTGTCCCTGTCTCTTTTTTTTTCCTTTGGCATTAGCACAAAATGTGTTTTGTTGACTCATGGTGTGCCATATTAGTTAAATTAAACATCAAACATCTGTCTAACTTTAAGATTCCAACATGAGTATGTTGGCAGTCTCAGTAAAACCTGAGCTGTTAAAGGCCCTCAATCAGTCAAAAGGATAGAGCTGCTGTAATGGCAAACTCAGCAAGCAATTACATCAAAGGATTTAAAATCTATTTCAGTAATGCCTTCTGGATAATGACATTGATCTCAGCACTCCCCTTGCAGATTTCCTGGTATTGCAAAGCAGAGTTCTGCATGGTTTCACATTTAGAAAAACACCATTCACCATTTCTTTTTATGTGAACATAGTTCAGTTCTCCTGAATACACCTACACAGCTATTTCTGACATAGCATTTATAAAGCTAATGAAATCTTACTCATAAAGCCAAAAATCCATGCTAGATATACAGATTTTTCTGTTTTCTTCTGTCATACCAATGTTGCCAAAGTGGTAGACATAATGAAAAGATTTGATTGTCTTTCACTCTCATGCTTTTTATCTTGTAAAAATAAACACCGTGTGTAAATATATTGATTCATATGAAATTATGGAGTGATAAGGCAAGTTTCTTCTGATCTCCTTCTGTTGTAATTGTCTTTGGTTTACTTACTTTTAGGGATTAATACTTGTAAGTATAATTCTTGAAAATTAAAGTATTTCTAAATTAAAGCAAGTTTCACAAACCTAATACGGTGTTTCTTTCTGCTCGTCCCTCTTTTTTTTCTTACCTGTTTCTTTTCTTATTTTGTTTATTTTTCTCAGGAGGTCAGTCAGGGCAGAGGTTTTTTTAGACTTTCATGAACTATATGAAAATCATTTAAGTCAGTTTTAATGCTGACTTGGTAATTTTAAAGCAGTTTCTGCAGTGAAGGAACAGCTAGGTATAAATTTGTGCTTAAATTTTGGTTTTTGAAAGAAGTTTTCTAGTTAGTTAAAAATCATGATGTAGCTTTGTATTTTAAAATGAGCAAAAATGCAAATCAAAGCCTAAAAGTGCCATACTTTGATCAATCATAAAATGTAACATATACTAGACAGAGTATTTATTTTAATATAGAACCCAATCCATGCAAAAAGAGCATTGTGTACCATTATATAACAGTGCAATGTCTCGTATTGTTGCTTCTCTATGCCTCTTTAAAACACTTTAACATCTTTTTTATCTTAAACAAAATAAACACAATTTTGTTGCCATATCCTTTCACTTTACTACCAGGGTACTCTTGTTTTAATGTCATACAGCTTGAAGGGGTGATTAAAAATATTGTTTTATTTTCCAACTCAAATTCATTTTCTAACTTGACCTCATTGACTTAAATATAGATGATTAACTTTGGTTAATATTAGCTCTAATTTGTCACCTCGAGTCACCTTTGTCTGCCTCTCCCTAAGGAGGAATGAACTTTATATGCACATTTGAACATACTGAGACAGGAAAGCATTCAAACTCTGATAACTTTTAGCCAGCACAGTAATAATAGAGTATTGTGTTCATTGGCATTATAAGGACCCAGCTTATAAGGAAAAATGGGAGAAATCAAGATAGAGTGCAGCCCTATTGATGCAGAAGTGGGAGAAATAGAGAGAGTGAGTGGTGTTCAATATAAAGAGAGAAATATAAGACTAGAACATACAGAGCTGATAAATATCTGGCTTCACAAGAGCTAGCACATAAATTCATTCAATAGATATTCCTAATAATGTACAACTGAAATATGGTAGAACATAGGGCTGGGTTTGAGACATCTTCTATTCTCAATCACTTGCATCAGGGGGAAGGTACAAACTCTCCCCTTCCCCTTTAATAATTGTGTTGTATGCTTATTTGTTGTAGTATAGATTCTTCCCGAGAGTGTTATATGACCATCATTTATCTGAGCTGTTAAGTGACTTAGCAATGGAAGCTAACATTCTTAGATCCAAATATTCTAAGTTGTTTTTCTATCCAGCTCAAAGAAAGGAAAATGGCTAGACTCAGCTGATGGGTTTTAACAGGAAATAGGTCTGGGATAATTTTGTGTCTTATTGCTGTTTCTACATCTGAATGCATACCATCAAGTGTAACATTGTATACTTGTATTTCACTGTTCCCTAAATTCCAACATGAATTCTCCCAACTGAGAAAAGTATCTAACAGATACTATAAAGAACTACTACCCATGGTGCTCAAAATCTCTAATGACTCCTTTGAACTAAAATTCTCTTGACAATGAATTTTATTTCTTAGGCAATGAATTTATTGGCTGCAACCACTGGCAAAGAAAAACACCCAAAGAGACATCTTCATATAAAAATTACACTGAAAGATTTGGGTTTACTGTCTCCCACAAAGATTACTTCATTTTTTTTGGCTTGGAAATGAATTTTGGGTGGGAGGCACACCCTATATATGCTGAGAGATCTTTCCTAGCTGAGTTCAGGGGAACGGATGTAGTTCTGGGATTCAAACTGGTCAGCAGATTGCAAGACAAGTGCCTTATCCACTGTACTTCTCACCATACTATTTCCTCATTTAGACTTTTTAATTCTGTGGTCTGATAATATGTTTCTAGGTGGTCAACTAAGGCTAAAAAAAATAACATGCTTTATAGAGTCAAACAACAATGATGTTTCAAAATGTTTCAAAATGCAGCTGGTCTGACTCCACCCAGACCTCAGTTTAATTAAGAACTGTGTGGGGCTGGAGCGATAGCCCAGCGGGTAGGGCGTTTGCCTTGCATGCAGCCGACCCGGGTTCGATTCCCAGCATCCCATATGGTCCTCTGAGCACTGCCAGGGGTGATTCCTGAGTGCAGAGTCAGGAGTAACCCCTGAGCATCGCCAGGTGTGACCCAAAAAGCAAAAAAAAAAAAAGAACTGTGTCTTCTCTGGAAAACTTTATTCTCAACAATCTAAATGGATTAAAGACCTCAACATTAGACCACAAACCATAAGGTACATTGAAGACAAGGTCGGCAAAACCCTCCACGATATTGAAGATAAAGGTATCTTCAAAGGTGACACGGAACTAAGCAATCTAGTAAAAACAAAGATCAACAAATGGGACTACATTAAACTAAAAAGCTTCTGCACTGCAAAAGATACAGTGACCAGAATACAAAGACTATCCACAGAATGGGAAAGGATATTTACACAATACCCATCAGATAAGGGGTTGATACCAATGGTGTTTAAAGCACTGGTTGAACTCTACAAGAAGAAAACTTCCAACCCATCAAAAAATGGGGCGAAGAAATGAACAGAAACTTTACCAAGGAAGAAATCTGAAGGGCCAAAAGGCAATGAAAAATTGCTCTACATCACTAATCATCAGAGAGATGCAGATCAAAACAACCACGAGATACCACCTCACACCACAGAGACTAGCACACATCCAAAAGAACAAAACCAACCGCTGTTGGAGAGGATGTGGGGAGAAAGGGACCCTTCTACACTGCTGGTGGGAATGCCGACTGGTTCAGCCCTTCTGGAAAACAATATGGACGACTCTCAAAAAATTAGAGGTTGAGCTCCCATTTGACCCAGCAATACCACTGCTGGGAATATACCCCAGAGAGGCAAAAAAGTATAATCGAAACGACATCTGCACATGTATGTTCATCACAGCACTGTTTACAATAGCCAGAATCTGGAAAAAACCCAAATGCCCTAGAACGGATGACTGGCTGAAGAAACTCTGGTACATCTATACAATGGAATACTATGTAGCTGTTAGAAAAAAGGAGGTCATGAATTTTGTATTTAAGTGGATCAGCATGAAAAGTTTCATGCTAAGTGAAATGAGTCAGAAAGAGAGAGACAGACGTAGAAAGATTGCACTCATCTGTGGTATATAGAATAACAGAGTGGGAAACTAACACCAAAGAATTGTAGAAATAAGTACCAGGAGTTTGATTCCATGGCTTGGAGGCTGGCCTCACATTCTGGGGAAAGGGCAACTCAGACAAGGGATCACCAACTATAATGTAGTTGAAGGCCATGTGAGGGAAGGGAGTTGCGGGCAGAATGAGGGCTAGAGACTGAGCACAGTGGCCACTCAACACCTTTATTGCAAACCACAACAGCTAATTAGAGAGAGAGAACAGAAGGGAAAGCCCTGCCACAGTGGCAGGGTGGGGTGGGGGGGAGATGGGATTGGGGAGGGTGGGAGGGATGCTGGGTTTACTGGTGGTGGAGAATGGGCACTGGTGAAGGGAGGGGTTCCCGAACTTTGTATGAGGGAAGCATAAACACAAAAGTGTATAAATCTGTAACTGTACCCTCATGGTGATTCACTAATTAAAAATAAATAAATTTAAAAAAAAAATAAATAAATAAATAAATAAAAATTAAAAAAATATTCTCAACAATCTAAAGCAAATTTGCTCTCTCAGATTCACAAAGGTTCTCCAAAATGCCTGTCGTCAGGCTTGCTGATGGTTTAGTTAAGCTGAAAGAGGATCTGCAACTTCTTGATAATAGTGCCAATGAAGCTGCCTTTTAATCTAATGTGATTAAAACTATACTTAAGTCAATGCTAATGGTTATTCCCACAGCTCTGGTTAATACTCTTAATAAAACTTGCTATATTTTTGTCCACTCAAGTTCTTCATCCTACCTCTTGGAAAACTCGGGACTAGAACATTAAGACACCCATTTGGGACTCATAGATTCTGGAAATAAGAACTGCTAATTAAGTAGATTACTCACCTAAATGTCCTCTTCTCTGAGGAAATTGACGGGAATCAATTTATAACTGAGGACGAATCTCCAGATTACCATTATTGCTACAAGATCCCTCATCAAATTGGACATGGGAAGACATCTGCATCATGAAAGAGTAGATACAGAAAAGACTCCATGTTCCTGATTCGGAAGCTAACATGTAAACCATACTTGAGATACATACTCCCATCCAAATCTGATTTGTTTCTCACTCATTGAGGTCAAACACACTACCACAGGACATTGTCTTCACTGAATCCTGATTATTGTACACATATATCTGTGACCCAGCTCCCAGCTAGCAGTAGTTCTTAGTAATGTTTTCACTTTTAATTTAGAATATTGGACTCTGTAGCCTGATCCTGTCAATATTGAACGGTGCTCTTGGAAACAAACTTGCATTTTGTTTTCATATTTCTGAGTCACTTAGAGTCTTGCAGTGCATGGACCAAGTTTTTGATGAACATTAAATGCTACCTGTTTTCTGACAGTTACATATTGGAATGCCTTTAAGTTATGCCTTATTGAAAAAATGATATTTTTATTCTACATTGAAATGAATCCATTTGGTCACTCAATCTGACATGCATCACAAAAGGAATGTTTTCCTCTCAAACAATTCCTGGGCAATAATTGGGGTAATAGAGATAGAGTTATATAGAGTTTGGAAAGTTTGGGCAGTCTTTCTTACTATTCATGAATATTATGCTTTCTTTCCTTTCATAGCAATGTTTGTCTAACCTCATTGGTACATTCATGGAAATGAGTTAAAAGGTAAATGAAAAGTGGAAAGTTAATTCAGATACAACTAGCAAAATTTGTATAATTTTGAATCATTCGCGTGATATGATTACAGGTATGAATAGTGACTATTTGGTTATATATTGTTTATTGACTTTATCTTTAGTGCAACATATGGGACAAAGTGAGGGATATAATATGTTTCTATTCGTTTTATAAAAATAACCATCTTTCTTGAACATCTAATATTTAATAAAAGAGTTGAGCTTTAGCAAAGGATGATGGATAAGAAAACTAATATATTGCTACAAGAATAGGAGAACTGAGTTTTGTTACATGTCAGGATAGCAACAACATTGATACCCAGGGATAGACTATGTCATATATTTTTAAATATAGTTGAGAAAAAGTCAAAAAATATCTCCATTTGAGATCCTCCTTGGAGTCACCCATAGAAAGAAAACAACTAGCTGGATGCAGTTCTCTTTGACTATTGTAAACCCCATGAACTAAATATATCACTACATCTGCCACAGTATTGTGAAAATGTTCTGACTATTCCCATTAACCTGATCAAGATCTGTGGCAGGGGAATCTACATTTCTTATGAAAACATCTGTATGTCCACCTCACTTTTGGTCTTCTTTCCTATTCTATTATTATAAGCATGTAAAGCTCTGTGCACCATAAAATAATGCCATAGGTAAAAAAAAATCAGGGAAAGTTGGATTGTTACTCTCTAATAAATGTTAGCCCTAGACCCAATTATTTACCTTAAGAAACTAAAATCTCACTGGAAGCACTATAGCGAAGGTCAATCTTGAGGTCATTCTGCCAATTTGAACAACTATTTTTATCCAAGGGCGCTACAGATGCTCATGGGGATGGAGCTGTAGAGAAGCCAGGTACTAACTGGACTCTCTATTTAGTGCACTGTAATAGGCATCTTAAGAGTCATTATAGAGACATTCAAGTGATTAAGAAAATGCCTCAGTATATCAAATGGCTCTCAGATGACCGAGGAGATCTCTTCAAAATGAGGTTCCTTTTGATTACACAGAGGAGCTTACCTTAAGGACATCTGACTTCTTTATTTGTACTTTATAGGGTTCCCAAAAGTGGGAGCAACCCAATTAGAAAGGTCATATGTGAACACAGAATAAGAGAAATGAACACAAAATAAAAGAAATAGACAGTACAAATTGTATAACAGAAGATGAAATAAGATTAATGAACTCAGAAGTCAAATGAAAATAAAAATTGAAATTATCTGGAAAACAATATGTGTAGGGCTATATCTAAGGGAAATAATACTTCAAATAATAATGGGATTTAATAATTAATAACTATATCACTGTCATCCCATTGTTCAAGCGGGCACCAGTAATATCTCCATTGTGAGACTTGTTGTTACTGTTTTTGGCATTTGAATATGTCACGGGTAGCTTGCCAGGCTCTGCCATGTGGGCGGGATACTCTTGGTAGCTTGCCGGGCTCTCTGAGAGGGACGAAGGAATTGATCCCCGCTGCATGCAAGGCAAATGCCCTACCCACTGTGGATAAAATTAAATAATAGTGAAATCAAAATACCATTGTTCAGCAGATTAATAATTTTTCTAGGTTTTCTAAAATAAGTCCTGACCAAATATAGTGTTTCTAGATAATTTGAGAAAATGCTGACATATTGTTTATGAAATGAGCTGGATACACCCATATTTTGATGATTTGAAGAATAAGTTGGCTTATATATTGGCTTACATATGTCGGGAGCTCGGGGGGCATTCTTGGCAGTGCTCAGATCTAAATCCTGTTTGCGCTCAGGGATCACATGTAGAAGAGATGAGGGAACAATTTTGTGGTTCCAGGATTGAATTAGTTGCATGCACAGTAAGCACTCTACCCACTGTACTATCTCTCCAAATGGTCCATAGATGGAATAACATTTAGTTGATCTATGTTTAATTTCTATTTTTAGAGCAATTACAAAACATGGACTTGAAAAGCAGAAATATAGAAAAGGAAATTAGGCCTAAATATATATTGGAGATTCTAGTAAGTTAAGGACCATAAATTTACTAGTAAATTCTAATAAGTTCAGAGTTAGTCTGAATTTCTAGTAAAGTTATGAGATTTCTAGAATTTATAGAAAATGATATTATCTATTGTTAGAAAGTAAAAATATAATTCAAAATTGCATTAAAGGAATTTTTTATCCCTCATTCCAATTAACTGCAAACTTCTGGTGTGTCAAGCATTGGTAACCAAAAGATGGAGTATCAAATAAACACAATATCCTATTTGTCCTCGGACCCCCACAAATAAAAATAATTGAACTCATCGACCACACTACATACACAATTAAGAACTCAAAAAAAAAAAAAAAAAGAAGAAAACTAGCACAAAAGTATTGCGGTGAAAAATAAACCTCCTAAAGCTAAACTCCTAAAGTTAAGTAGAAAGCTAACTGCTGATACAGTTTCAATTAGTATATATTGTAGATTTCATGGTGCTATTTCAAGCATGAACAATAAAAAATTAGTGAGCTGAAAATAATAAAAGATAATTTGAATTATGATAATGTTGCTATTTCCCTTCGAATATTTATACTATATTTGCAGCTTTATATTCATCATCATTATTGCCAAATAGCAAGAGCAAGATCAGAAACTAAGTTCATTGTTTTTCTGCAATACATCTTGCCTGCCAGTTGAAAAAGTTCCATTTTGGTAATATAATAACAACTACAATCCTTCATTGGAGAGACAAATGCCAATGTTATATATTAAAAATTTTTAACTCTCAAAAGAGAGCAGTTAAGTTTCATTGTATTGTTTAATTCTTAGTACCATGAGGGAATTTGAAATTATATTCCAAAATTCAGATATGAAAAATTATTTCATATAGCCTATTAATATTATGTTTCCTTTTGTTAAATAAAAACATCCCAGGAACACCTATGAATAATATAAAATATTATATTTATGTTTTACATTTGTAATATTTTATATTTACTCTTTATTGTTGAGTACAATGTGATGCCTAAGAAAGGTTTTTTGAGAGATTTTTGTGTATTTTATTACTTTTTATAATTGCTATAAAAGGTAAACTATCAAAAACCATGCACTTATAATGCTGCACAATAATGCTGGTATAATTTTCTTATCAAAAATTATAGTCATTTTATTTTATGGTAATAATTTGGGCTGATGGGTTTTTCAACTTTATTTCCTCATTATTCATTCTTTACCTCCTTGCTATTCTCAGCCAATATTTTTAGTGATGTGAACACCAAAGCAGAGTATAATAGTTATGTATTAAAAATTAGCCAGCACTAAAAAAAATATAAAAATTTGGCAGAATAATGTAATTTCAGGATATTCAAAAGTGGATCTAGATTTACCAATGAAATTATTGCCTAGAATAGTCCCATTAAAGTCCATATAGGATGCTTTTCTTTTTCTTCATGGTTAAATAATATTCCACTACAGAGAGACACATATACACCCTTCACATCATCTTGTCTTTCATCTCTGGCACTCAGGATCCTTTCACTTGTGATAATTATGAACAAACATGGCAATGCAGACTTTTAGGAAATATTTATTTGGAATATACATCCATAAGTGGTACTACTGTATATTCTGGATTGTTCTGATTACTAAGATACATCATAGAAAAAGATAAATACAATGGCTCTAGGTTGTAGCTCAGCAATAGAGCACACACCTTGCATTTGTGGGACTCTGGCTGAATCCCTAGTGCCACAAACTCTTTAAATCTACAAAAAAGTTAGAGCTTCAGTTCAAAAGGTTGGAGCAATAAAGAGTAAAAGGAACTATAAAATGTCTTTAGACTATGAAAAAATGTTAAATTAATTTTAGTCAAATATAACATGAGATATTAAGCTTGTATTCTCACAAACTCACAATATAAAAGTATGTTTGAAGCAATTTCCTCTGAAAACTTTTAGGAACTAACTGAGATAGTCCTAAACTCTGGGTGAAAAAAAAAATCCACAATAAAATAATTAATGAAATATTCCAATTGCTATGATTCATTAAGATTCATTAATAATAAAGAAAATAACATAGATAATTCAAAATATTTGAGACAACCAGAATTCAATTGGGTTCAACTAGAGAATAGTCTTAACTCTGGGAATGATGGTGGTTAGTCGAATGCACAAAGACACAGTGTTAAGAAATATCACAATACATAGACATTTGTTCAACAAAAAAGAAAACTATCAGAAAAAAAGAAACAAAGATTAAAGAGATTAGAGCGGTGCTTATGAATTAAATACAGTGCTCTATTGTGGCATCTCCAAACTACATAACATTATTCAATAGAAAGAATTGTATTATTAGGAAAAAGCCATGCATGTGCCATTACATAAAGGTTTTCAGTTCTGGTCAAAATGCCTCAATTTCTCGTCCAGTTGTAACATGAATGCATTGTTTTCTTTAGTTTTGGGGGGGTCACACTCAGCAATACTCAGTTTATATTCTAGACTATGTGGTTAGAGGAGTTCAGGTATGGGTGGGGACAGATCTGTGACCTGCATTAGCTCCAACCTTTGGAATCATAGCTCTGACTGATTAGTGGATTTAAATTTCTTTTGATCTAGATCATTTTTCTTGTACACACCCAGTGCCAATTCCTAAGTCACTGTCATCGTGCTGTTTTGTTTATTAGCAAGTAATGTGAGACATAGAAGGCAAGGATTTATTTAGGTTATGGTGGTTTTGGAAAGAATCCCTTCTTTTCCTTCATCACCCAAATCTGGAAATATGGATTTTGTGATTATGGTTCCAGCAATACCCAGATTTCACAGCTGAGCTGGGGATACATCACCTACACATGGAAACCCTGACCAGAAGAAAATATAGCTCTGTTCAGAATTATCGGATCAAAGTACGGCCTAGATCATACTCTCTGGGATACACTAGAATATATTAGCCACCCAACAGCTGAAATGTGTTGGCTTATTCCACCCACACCTTTGATTGTTGAGACAGAAAAAGCCAGTCAAAGAAATCGTTTGGATACAAGCTATTTTTGACAGTGTTCAGTCAGATTGGAAATCAGATGTTGTAGAAGTTAAAGGTGTAATCTGGTGGCAGTGAAACAGAATAACTTGGAAGTATAGGCCAATGAATCAGTGAGGCTGATGAGTTGCACTGTTTCATTCAGAGTTTGATATTCTGAATGGGTGAGGTCAGGGGAATAGATAAGCTCCCAGAGATAAAACGAGGTCCAGTTGGAGAAGGGTCTGTAATATCTTAGTGTTTTCTGGTTAAATATGATTCACCTGTGATGGGGAACGCAGTGATAAAAAAATGGTTCTCATGACAGAAAGAAGCCATTATTGAGGGTAAAGACTGGGAAATTTGAGGAGAAGTTATGCTGCAATGCTAGAGAGACCTCTGATGGTACAGTAGGAAAAAAAATTGTGCAAGAATAAATGAAAAATATGAGTCATCTTCAGAGCTCAATTACAAGGAGGGCTCTGAAGGCTGATGCAAATAAGACCTTTGATAGGTGGTGGCAAAAGCATTGGTACAAAGAGTGGCAAAGACAAGTAGCATCTGATAGCAGAGGAATTAAAAAATAGTGATGGTACCTTGAAAATGAGAAGAGAATGATAAATAGTAAGAGAATTTACAAATTATAAATATAATGAGGAAACCTGAAGCATGATGGATAAAGATACAAGGAGGGCCCGAAAGGAAAGAGGATCAACATATGTATATTTTGGAGACTTGGGTAGAGAGTCATGCCGCTGGATCATTGTAAAATTCACTCAGATATTTAAAATACTTAGAATCAGAGGGCTCAGGTAATCCATACTTTCTGTCAAGCCAATGCTGGCCACAGTTTGAAGGGGGAAAAAAAACAGAATTCGTAGAGAAGTCAAAGAAACACAAAAGAGCTATCTACCACAGGCCTCTATACAGCAGAAAATCAGCCTCATTTATCTCTATCTGAGGAGGAGGTTTCACCACAGGAGTTCTGGAGGTAGAAGGAACAAGCCTAAGATAGGATTACAGTAGGTAGAGGGGAGGCCGTTACTATAAAAAAAAGATCAGATTTCATTATATCCCAAAGTTAATATCAATCTCTATAATCTTCATCTTGATCCTTTTCTTCACATCTTAGCCACCTCAATTTCAGACTATTCTCAGGTATTGAAATTGAGTGGACAATGCTAGAAATCAGAAAAGGTGAAGGAAGAGAACAATCATGTTTTCAGAAAAAGAATCAAGTACACTAAACCTCAGTTTCTTCCTGGCAAATGCCCAGACCATAACATAAACAGAATGGTTTAATCAGAGAGGAAGGTTGGAACACAGAAAACTTGTAAAAGCATGAGTAAAACTGACTCATGGTTCCAGCAATACCCAGATTTTTTTTTTTTATGTTATGGTCATACCAGAATATTAGGGAATATTCTGGTATGACTAGGCTCTGAGAGCCAAAAGCATTAATATCAATGTCACATGACTAAAAAAATTAGTATCCTTATACATTTATGATGCATTGCTTTACAGAAATTTCTTTGGCATACATGATTACATGTGTTGCGTATAGCAACATTGTAAGTTATGCCACCCTTGTTATATATCAAAGAAGAATCTGAAAGACCAGGGGTGCGATTCAGTGGTAGAACATTTGCCTTGCATGAGTGTGACTTTGGTTTGATTCCCAGAAGAAAGAAAAAGGAATAAGGGAAGGAAAAAGGGAGGGAGGAGAGAGGGAGAGAGAGAGGGAGGGAGGGAGGGAGGAAGGGAGGAAGGGAGGGAGGGAGGGAAGGAAAGAGGGATGGAGAGAAAGTGAAGGGCAGGAAGGAAGGAAGGAAGGAAGGAAGGAAGGAAGGAAGGAAGGAAGGAAGGAAGGAAGGAAGGAAGGAAGGAAGGAAGGAAGGAAGGAAGGGAGGGAGGGAGGGAGGGAGGAAGGAAGGAAGGGAGGGAGGGAGGGAGGGAGGAAGGGAGGAAAGAAGGAAGGAAGGAAGGAAGGAAGGAAGGAAGGAAGGAAGGAAGGAAGGAAGGAAGGAAGGAAGGAAGGAAGGAAGGAAGGGAGGGAGGGAGGGAGGAAGGAAGGAAGGGAGGGAGGGAGGGAGGGAGGAAGGGAGGAAAGAAGGAAGGAAGGAAGGAAGGAAGGAAGGAAGGAAGGAAGGAAGGAAGGAAGGAAGGAAGGAAGGAAGGAAGGAAGGGAGGGAGGGAGGAAGGAAGGGAGGGAGGAAGGAAGGAAGGAAGGAAGGGAGGGAGGAAGGAAGGAAGGAAGGATGGAAGGGAGGGAGGGAGGAAGGGAGGGAGGAAGGAAGGGAGGGGAAGGAGGGAGGGAGGAAACAATGAACTGAGCCCTAGGTAATGTGAGACATTAGGTCCATTCTTAGAACATTCATATTCCATCAGCCACTGCCCCATGGCCAATGCTCAGCTCTTCATCCTTTGAATGGATGCTCTTGATAAGGAATCTGAGAAACATGCCTGGTTCTAATTTCCTTCATCAGAACCTTCCTCAGAAAGCTTTCTTTTATGATAGGGCTTTATTTCATATTAGCTTCTGCTATTCTGAGAGTTTATGGACCAGGCACCTCAGGGAAAGGAGATTATAGTTATTCCGTGGGGGAATTTAAGGTTGAATAGGTAGGATATTACCTTTTAATGCTTAATGCTTTCGCCTTAGTCCTCTTATTGACTTTTCAATGACACTGAAAGGCAAGAAAAAAATGAACGTCTGGAACCCAATTTACTATCCTTTCTCTAGGTAAACTGCTAGCATTCATTATTCATGAATATGACTTTCTATATTGAAAATAATGGCACCCTAGGTGTCTTTTTAAAACTCATTTAAATGGTACATAAAATATCTTCCTTGTTGCCCTCTCCATGAAACTCAAAGAAGAGTTTATTGCATGTGATCTATAATTGATTTTTTAGTCATCTTCCCTCAGCTGCAGTAGGACACAGAATTTTGTAGCTACAAGTGCATGCATGTGTGCTTGATTAGTTAAGAGCTTTACTCCATGAGTGTAAGTTGGGCTATCGCACGTCATCTGATGCTCTTAGAGGTCGGTACTGCTTTCCAAACCAGCACTAATTGTGAGGAACACTCTAGAATCTAAATGGTACAAGGTAAAGACGTTGTTGTTCTGCATATGTCTTGACATCTTAATAATTCAGTACATGATCCATGAATCATGTGTTGATTCAATCTATTCCGCCGAAATACAATGTCTGATATTTTCCAAGTCTCTGGCATACCCAGTCAGTAACACTTGAATTTAACTGTACATTTCAGTGTGTCATCTTTTCTGTTGAGTTTCAACTTTATAAATATTAAAATAATTATCTTAATGTGACTCACATAACTACAATGTACAAAATGCACATTATAATATAAAAAATACAGTAGGCTTTCAGACTTACAATATTTCAATTTCCTGTCCCACTACATAATGCCCTCCTCCCTCTACAACTAACCCCAGATTCCCTCTCACTGGAACTAACTCCTTGATAAACATAATTTTTAAGTATAATTGCTGTAGTTTGGGTTTCATGCTTACAGTGATGCTGATAATACTGATGTATATGCATATATGCATGCATATATATACATGTATATATGTATGTATATGTATATGTATAATATCTCTTTATCAAGGAATTCTCAAATTCTCAAAAAAAAATTTTTTTTTTTGCTTTTTGGGTCACACCTGGCAATGCACAGGGGTTACTCCAGGCTCTGCACTCAGGAATCACCCCTGGTGGTTCTTAGAGGACCATATGGGATGCTGGGAATCGAACCTGGGTCGGCCGTGTGCAAGGCAAACACCCTACCCGCTGTACTATTGCTCCAGCCCCAAGGCCCCTGATTCTTGTTCCTATGTTACTTCCTGACCTCTTCTAGTTTCCTTTTTCCATTTCTCTCCTTGGCATTCTATAATCTATAGCCAGATTTTGATTGCCTTTGTTAAATAGCATTTCCTAGACACATTATTTTATACACGACAAATTAGTAAAAAGCATTCAGTATTTGTTCTTTCCCTTCTGACTTATCTCACTTAACATAAAATCCTCATGTAAATACAAGTCGCATGATTTTATCATTCTCTATGACTGCATAGTATTCTCTGTCTGTCTGTCTGTCTGTCTGTCTGTCTGTCTCTCTCTCTCTCTCACACACACACACACACACACACACACACACACACACGGCAGAACTTCTTTATCCACTCTTTTTTCATTGGACTCCTGGCTATTCATGCCCTGGCAATTTAAGTAACTGCTGCAATGAACATAAGCATGTACATATCTTTGCAAATGAATGTGTGTCTTATGTAGATAATAAAACAGTGCAATTTTCAGGTCATATGGCAGCTCTTGTCTTAGTTTTCTGAAGAATCTTCCTCATGTTTTCATAAGAGCAGAACTACATGACATTCCCAACAGCAGCTTATGAGAGTTCCTTTTCACCACATCCACACTCTTACAGATTTTTCCTATCCTTCATGAAATATGTCATTCTCACTAGCGTGAGGTGAAATTGCCATCTCAATTTGGATTTTATTGATAATGAGAAATGACAAATTTATTTTTATGTGGCTACGGGTCATTCATCTGTTTTATTCAGAGAAGTGTCTGTTCATATTCCCTCTCCATTTTCACTGTGGTTGTTGGTTGTATTGATGCCAATCTTTGTGAGTGCTCAGTATACTTGGGTATTACTCCTTAATCTGGCATATTTTGTGAAAAATTTTTCTCCCAACCAGTAGGATGTCTTTTAATTTAAGCCAGAGTCATTTGCCATAATTAAACCTTTCAATTAAATATGTTCCAATGTATTTATTTTAATATTTTTGTCTTTGCCCATGGATTCATATTATTAATAACACCTTTCGGATCCAAATCCTGGAGCATTCTGCCTATATTTTTCTTGATTATGTTATGAATGCTGGTCTAATCTCAAGGGTTTTGATCCTCTTTGACTTGGCTTTTTTGTAGGGTGCAAGATTTCTAACATAGGGATGGTTTATGCTAACATCATTAAGCTACAAAAGTTGAAAGTGTGACATTAATCTGTCATTGTGGATCCATCTAGTTTCTGAGTTCTTATAGGCAGCATGTAAGATTATAGACCAATCACGGTATGTCTTCAGTGTTAAAACTCTTATTTAATGGATCCTTATTTTATACTTCATGAATCTCTGGGGGCTGCAGTAGTCTGCAGAATTTGAACCTTCAAATGGAGGACAGTATTACCAATCGCCACCCATAGCTAAACTGCTCCACTATTTGCTGATTTCTGTGCACTTTTCTGCTCTTCACCTTTTCCATAGGTCTCTGCCCCTGGTCTGCACTGTCTGCATCATCTTTATATTGTTATCTTTGTCCTCTACCGATCTTGTCTTCTTCTTGCCCTTGGTCTGTCACCTGCCTGCCAGATGGCCGACCTGGACCTACATTTACATGTTACCTATTCCTACTCCTTAGCTGTTTCTGCTATCTGATTGGATTGTTATATGTAAATGCAGTTTAGGTGACCAACCAGATTATCTTCATGATCTAGCCCCTTCTCCTCACTTCCCCTGTACAAAACAGTAAAAAAGTGAAATGAATCAAGTATCAACTAACAAACCAGAGAGCCAACTTCAGTCCCTGAAGAGGTTCTCTATGATGGAGGATGGGGCACAAAGTCAAGAGTTGAGTTATTAGTAAGGATTACCATTGGTATCTCTTTTGTTATTTAATTGTGTCTTCTGTCACTCATCTATTTCCTAAAATCTGTACTTCTGAGAAAACTAATTATTATTTTAGTTTGCCTTTTTTCATTCAGGAAACTATGTGTTATTTTATTTTGTCTTCTGTCATTCATTCATTTCCTAAAATCTGTACTTCTGAGAAAACTAATTATTATTTTAGTTTGCCTTTTTTCATTCAGGAAACTATGTGTTATTTTATTTTGTCTTCTGTCATTCATTCATTTCCTAAAATCTGTACTTTTGAGGAAAGTAATTGTTACTTATTTTGTCTTCTGTCATTCATTCAATTTCCTAAAATCTGTACCTCTGAGGAACCCAAGTCTTTTATGTGTGGAATTGTCTGCCCTTACCTCTCTTTCTAGACCTGTCTGGCCAAATTGAGGCTTCTACTGAGAAGTCTACAATGACTGCTGTAGGGGTAAACATGTCCGCAGCTACTGCTGTGAAACAACACCACACTTTTAGCACACTTGAACCTAGCAGGATGGAGTGTTCCACTTGCTAGCAGCCATCTAGTTCCCAACCTGAAGCCTGAGCAAGAGTGTCAGCGCAGGAGAGTGAGCCAAAATGTGGAAACAAAACTAAAGCCTGCCGACATTCATTGAGGTTTACAGCAACAATGCTCTCTAAAACTCATACTTTTTCGAGGCATTTGGACCACCTGAGCCAATACTCTACCCTGGGATGGTCCACAGTACAAGACTGTTTTCTATTACAGGGAGTATTAACCAGCTATTCATGGACTATCTTTTCTGTTCTTCAGTAGGCATAAGCAATGCTATATATTTAGAATTATAAAAATAAATAAAATAGGAAATATAAAGTATATACTTTTAGCACACTGCCAAGGAACTTTTTTTAAATTCATCTCGGTTTTAGCTGCAATTATTTATTGGGAAACTTATTTATCATGTTATTTTATAATTTATTTATGCTCATTTTATAATTTAGTAATATGTACTGTGTTAAAAATACTTGGCAGTGTATCTTCAGTGTTAGCTCTCTTATATTTGCCATAAGATGTTTGCTGTCTGAGCCATACTGTGCATTCAATGGCAAATCTCTTCATAGCCAATTTTCCATGTATGGATAATTTGCTACAGATGTTAAATATTTGGTTGTTAATATTACTCTTTGCAGGAAATGCATTCACCAAATCAGAAGTCCCACTTACTTTATACAGTGGAGTCTGACTTACAGAACCTATTACAATATTCTATTTTTCAAGTCCTGATAATGCAACTAGTCTTGGGCAAGACCCTTTCCTTTAAGTAAGAAATTACTTAATATTGCCATCCACAATCTACCACTGATACTCTAGTATGCTTTTTAATGAACACTGGTATAAGTAGTCATTCCATATAAGAAACTGGACAGGGTCTTGTTACTGGTACCTAGCAAGTTCAGTTCAGGTCAAGATATACAAAAGTAATTAATTATATCTGATATCAGAAGTCCAGAGCTATCTAGAGGTGAGTAGACAGGAAGAGACCCTGGCAAGAACTGGAGACAGTAATTAAGAGCTTGATGAATTATGCTGCTTCACATGTAAATTTTTTGGCACAAGAATAAATAGACAAAACTGGAAGATCTCAATGATAATCAGCCTCTACCAGTAAAAGCATTGCTATGCTTCTCAATATTGCAGAAAATAAACCCCTTCCAAGGGCTCTACGATAGAAGGGAGAATAAAAACCAAAGTTTAGGATGAAGGGAGTTTGGGTTTATCATTTTTTAATTTTTTACATTTTGGATCATACCCAGTAATGCTCAGGGTATAATCTTGACTATACACTGAGGAATTACTCCAGGCAGTCCATGGGAAACCATGTGGGATCCTGGAAATTGAGCCCAGATCAGTCAGGTGCAAGGCAAACGCTCTATCCACTGTACCATACTCCAGCCTCGAGGAGGAAGGTTTTGAGGTCAGTTTTTAAAGGCCATAGGACAGCATGTTAAACTGATGAACAAAATGTTCACTAAAGCATAAGTCCTTGGACATTGTCATCCATAAAACATAGCTGGAAGCAAGGAAGGCTTAATGGCCATCTTCATGGTTGGTAAAATATCTATGGATGTTTTCTGTATGTTCAAAGACAAACCCAGAGAATACTTAGCCTTCCAAAGTATTCTACAGTATTTAGGTGTTGAGTGTTGGTGGTTCATAAATCAAGTTGGAATGTGTTTTTTCCCATGGTTTCTTTTTCTAGTCAATTTATAAAAATATTTTCATGATTCTTTTTATTATTTGAGACAATTGACACATATCGTTAGCTTTAGGAATATAGCAAACTGACTTGATGTTTGTTATATTGAGAAAGGATTCCCACAATGAGTCATAAATCTGCATATCCCAGAGTCTCTGCTAGTCTAAGCTGGCTGGAGTGACTCTTTAACTTGGAAATACCTGCCTCCTCATGGCCTGCTTTTTTTCTCCAAAGATTCTCACCGGTAGAGACTGACTTTCTCCCCTTGCTTTTCTCTCGCTTATCTCTCCATCTGTAATTTCGAGACTTAGACCATTGGTGACCTAAGCTACTGCCTCTTGGAATGTGGGAGGCTCCCATCATTAGACAGGAATGTTTGACTTTCAAAACAGAAAGTTCTCAGGTAATGGAGTTGAGTGGGATGGAATTAAAAGAAACCTAAGGACTCTTTGATCTTAACTTCAGTTCACCCAAAAGCTTCTCTTTAATGTCTGACTATTCACATATTGGACAAGTAGCATCCTTATTAGTAAGGACAACTTCTTGTTCACTGGAGATTGTATACTTCTCAGTGATCTTTTGGCTTTGGGGAATTCCAAGTACATTAGTTCTACAGGATGTCTCTAGCTTACTGTTTTGGACACAGGCACTCCTCAACCATGACTAGACATACCCACACATCAGTCCTTGAAGGAATTTCAAATAATACCAGGAATTCTTCTTCAAGAAAAATCATAGCACAAATTACTTGTCCTTTCTTTTTAGCAGGATCTTGTCACCTGGACTTTATTGTGAATTTATTCTCTGCCTCCAGGGCACTCATACTCTCTCTTTGGGCACGGATTTCATTTTTATCTCCTGGCTCATTTTCTGCCATTGCAGGTCTAGGCTGATCCTTTCATTTCCAGATATTAAATGTGACTGAGTGAGTCTATTTCCTTGACTATTGTGGGTGATTTAAAACTGCTCTGGTTTGCATTTATATCACCAGGAAAACAGACTTGCTATCAAATCAAACAATGTTTACGTCCTTCAACTCATTACCTAACTTATATGTTTTTTAAATAAAGTAGCAGACATTGAGCAAAAGTCCTCCAAATATGCTATCTATTCCTCTATAGTTTAATTCCTATGTAATGAAAGCTAATGTGTTTGGTAACTAAGATGACTTTTCCCTTGAGATTCAAATTTTAAAGGGTGATTTGCATTCAGTAAGATCTAACAGTTTTAGGTATGCAGTGTGAAGAACCTGTATTCTGAAGTCCTGTACATAATCATGTATAAAACCTTAGAGTCAAGAATAAAACAGTTATATATATGCTTGAAAATTTATTTTATGCTACTTTATTATGAACAGCATTCCCTTATCTGTTTTTGTTTCCAATTTCATTTTATGTCTCTTCTAGATTAGACATTTTTATGAATCATTTTGTTGACCTATCAACAATAGTTACTTCATTTTTAAATGATTCTTCTTTAGGTATTATGCTATTTGAAATGTGCTATTAGAATCCAGGAATAGTATGATCAGGCTTATGCATTTGATCTTTTTCTCATACCTTTTACTTCATCTATTCTCCAAAAATCAAAATTATTGTTTCTGTTTTAAACAATATATTCCTTTAAATAGATTGGAAATTAATAGAAATATCTTTTTGTATAGACAACATTTATTTAGTGTTTAAGCGCTTACCTTATTGTGAGACTGACTCAGTTTGATACCTGGCATCAACTATTGTTCCTGATCAAGAGAAGGAGTTATCCATAAGCACAGAGCCAGGAGTAAGACCTGAGTACTGGTGGGTGTGTACCTAAAATGAAACAAAATAAAGAAAAACATCTCTTTCAGATTGATGTCATTTACCTTCTTTTTGGAACCACTCCTTTAATATTCCTATAATGCATTTTTGTTACTAGTTTGTTTAGTTTTTTTTTATGTTTCAAAATTAAGTGTTGTTTCAATTGTGTTTTGAAATATATTATTGTCAGGTATAGAATTATGGTTGGATATTTTGACTTATTTAGTACTTTGAAAGTGTTGCTTTAATGTATTTGTTTTAGTTTGTTTTTGACAAGGCATCTGACTTTATTCTATCTTTGCAACTCTGAATAAATTTCCCCCTTCTTTGCCTTTCTTCAGTATTTTACGTTTTTATTTTATTTACTGCATTGAAATAGCTTTAAAATATTTTTGTCTTTGGAGTTCATTGAACTTCTTGTATAAGTTTAACTTAAGACTTCAACAAATTTGGAAAATCTTAGTCATTATTTATTCAAATGATTGCATTGTCTATATTTTACTCTTAAAGAAATTCAATTATCGGACCCTCTGCGCCTAAAGACTTTGATTCCAGAGACCTAACACTTTCGGGCATCCAGCGCAGCTTCTAATAACAGTGCACTGGGACTGCAAACTAGACTTCAGCCCTGTGCTGTCCGGGGGTGGAGTTTTTTCCTCCCCACCCTGTCTTCCTGTACGGAAAACGGCGGCGGCGGCGGCAAAACGGCAGAGGCAGCAATTGCATGGCAGGCGACATCTTTGAGAATCCTAACCCAGAGGTATTCGATTTCTACACTCGGGGCTCCCAGGGACTCATGGGAAGGGGGTGTAACCGGCACGCCCTCGGCCCAGATAAATTCCGAGCTGCTGAGAGGGAAACAGACCCTCTGCGCCTAAAGACTTTGATTCCAGAGACCTAACACTTTCGGGCAACAAGCGCAGCTTCTAATAACAATGCACTGGGACTGCAAACTGGGCTATGCAATTTCTGGTAGAATTTTCCCTGGACTTTATACAGAAATCCAAAACCAGCGTCCGAGCGACTTAACATCTATAATTGTCAGCTATGTGAAACGGTTCCTTTTGCACAGGTTTGACTTGGGGGTGGGGGGAACTCCAAATAATAACAGTAAGTTATTGTTGAAATATTGAAGGTTATTAATGTAACAGCCACCTCTCTGGACTGTGAACTAAGCAAAAGCCCCACGCCAGCCATTGCGGGGTGGTGTACACCATACTATGAGGCGCGGGATGGGGGATGAGGGTGAAAAAAAAAAAGGGAAAAGGAAAAAGGGAAAAAAAAAGAAGAAGAATAGTTATGTACTTGTAGCAGTGGGGCTCTATATCTCTTCATTCCCAGCAATGGAAAACTAATTATCAAATGCTTCCTTGGTAGTAGGTCTGTCTCTCTTGGGTGGAAACTCCAACAACTATAGTTAGTTTTGTGTTGAAATATGGAATGTAATCAAGGTAAAGAGCAAATGAAGTGGAATTCATTAGTTATACAGTAGGGGGTAGAGGGTGGGGGCGGGGGGTATACTGGGGTTTTTGGTGGTGGACTATGGGCACTGGTGAAGGGATGGGTGTTTGAATATTGTATAACTGAGACATAAACCTGAGAACTTTGTAACTTTCCACATGGTGATTTAATAAAAATTTTAAAAAAAAGAAATCCAATTATAATTATTTCAGAATATAAAAGTTTACCCAGACCTCTTCTGTGCTTTGTTCAAAAACATTGGCTACAAAACATTAATTTCACATCAGTCACCTGCAGCTCTTTGTAATAAGAATAACCTTCCTCTTGTTGGCCTCTCAACCAGGTGTTCATAAAAAAATTCTGCTTAATACAATCTAAAAGAATTTTTTTTCAGTACATCCATACAATCTAATCTGTTTCTGACTCAATTTTAAGTCTCCAGACTCCAATCAATATAAAAGTTGCATTTTTCTTTGTTAGTTATGTATATGCTTCTTTTGGTAATTTAAAGGGTGATTAGTATGTTTCCTGTTGCCCTCTTTCTCTAGAAAATTTTTTTTAAGGAAAACACAAAATATTAATAAAAGGTATTTCATTCTGCTACCATTTATTTATAAAGGCAGAACTTAATAGGGTCTAGTGAAAAAAATACAGGAAATACTTATTTTCTTCTATGGTCTTACTTAGAGACTAAAAATTATTTAATAGAGTAATATATATTATCTTTTTTTTTTTTTTTGCTTTTTTGGGTCACACCCAGCGATGCACAGGGGTCACTCCTGGCTCATGCACTCAGGAATTACTCCTGGCGGTGCTCGGGGGACCATATGGGATGCTGGGATTCGAACCCGGGTCGGCCGCGTGCAAGGCAACCGCCCTACCCGCTGTGCTATCACTCCAGCCCCCTATATATTATCTTAATACAAGTTCTTTCTTTAGATTTTAGTTTAAAATATTTTCAGGCATTAATAAGCTTTGTGATATGTAAAGGAAATTCTGACCTGTTCTTCTTAAAGATAACAAGCCATCAAATGTTAAAATTAAGTGGAATAAAACATGTTTTCATTTAAGCAGTAGTTATCCTTGAATATGTTTCAAGATCTCAGAAATATTATTTATGAAATCATAATCTTGTATATGTGGAATGTTATGTCTATACTTCTTTTGGAAGTCTTGTTATCTATATGTTTGTGTGGTTCTAATTTTGACTACATGTTCAACAGTAATGAGCTCTCTACCCTTGTTTATTCCTTGCTATGTTGCTTTTCCTTTATTCATCCTAATGATGTTCTTGGTCTAAAATGAATGCAGTAAATAACAAAGAATACTTACTAAATACTTATCCTAGTTATATGCTATATTCATTTTTTAAATCACAAGTAGTAGATTTGTAAATTGAGACAATAAAAGTAAAAAAAAAACCCTTTTGTTATTTCCCTACTAATTTAGGCAGGAAGCAACCAAGAGAACAAAGAATAATTTTACATAAAAATTAATGAGACACAAATATTTCAATTCTTTGCTGCAAGGACAAAATTTGCCATGGGATGTTGAACAGAAACATTTGCAGAGAGATATGAAGCCAATATTTTTGCTTTAGTGTAGAATTTTGAAAACTAGGCATTTGGCTATTATTCTTATTATATAAAACGGAGGGTTGAAGTCAAACAGGACAATTTATGACAATTTTTTCCAGTGGAAATATTTTATAAGTTTAAAAGTAATTAATTTAAAATTACTCATAAATAAGGTAGTTATTATATCCATAATTTTCAATGGCACCTCCATTTTAAATTCTAGCTTTTAAGTGACTTAGTAAGAATAACTTCACAAGACAGTATCTATTCTTATTTTACAGATAATAAATTATCAGTAAATAATAAATGGAAATAGATTACAAATGAAGCAATAAACCATTAAAAGCAATCAGAAATTTAACTGCAAAATAATTGATTTTTTATATATTAAAATGAGGCTTTTCAAGTTAAAATTTATGCCTCCACACGTATGTATAATACACATATCATTGGAAGGGAGTGAGGTTTAGTGGTAAAGCACATCCACTGCATACTTAAAATCTGGGATCAATCCCTGGACTGATGGGTTAGTCTGAGAAGGATATATAGTGACCCGGGAGACCATATTGACATTAATCAAACCAGAGTTGATTTTATACAGGCCTTACCCATGCTGTTACTTATCTGACCCTCTTAGGGAACAGATTTTCCCCAACGTGCCCAGACGCATTGCACACTGGGTCCGGGCAGAGGTGGGGTGAAGGGTGATGGGCCTGCCGAGAAACCACTCTGGGAGACAGCTGATGGCCGTTCACTTTATTGCCAAAGACACACATATTTTATTGAGGTTCTGGCTTAAGATGATGGCCCAAGACATAGAGTTTAGCATTTCTGAATTAACACCATTCCAACTCTGCTTTGCCCCACCCAATCCGAATTAGGACTACAGTTAGGAATGACTTGCAAAGTCGGTGAGATGACAATTCTTGGGGGGTTGGGTGAGAAAAAGGGGGCATACCTTGTGCTTGTAAAATGTGCTGAGACATCCCCTACTGGGTCGCTATGCAGTGCTAGGTCTTATCTGCTATGCAGGGACAGATCTAGCTACTCTGGTGCCTATTGCCATGCTCCATATGGCCCCATAAAAAAAAATCTTACATGCCTTTTCTTTCTTTTGTCTTTGAAGAATGTGTCTAATTACTTTTAGACACGCGACAGAGATATAGAGCAGTACATGAGAACATTGCTTTGGACTAATTGAGAGTCTTAATAACCACTGTAGATATCTTGACATATTTTGATCATCCCTCTCAAGAGCTTGTGAAGTCTTTAGGGATTACACCTTGAATAATACATTTACACTGAATGTGAGTACTTGAAGAAATTTGTGGTAGATGTTTAGAGGTAGATTACTAACAAAGAAACTACAGACAATTTCTTTATGAAGAATAGTGATGGTTGTAAATTTATTCAACTATTTTGCATATTTTATTCTATTTGGGAAGGTTAAGAAAAACTATTTCATGATCTTTGTCTCTGGGCACAAACAGACATTTCCTGTTATCTTTTAGGTACACAGCTATTAAACAGCCACAGTACATTTTATACAGATTTCTTATTTTCAGAAACACAGTGTATTCGGGCTACTTGAAATAGAGTGGGTTATATTATTTTCAACTTGATAAATCACGAATGAAATTACATATGTGCACAGAGAACAAACTCAAACAAGGTGACATTTTAATATAGAGTTAGAAAGCCTTGGACTTGCATTTCAAGATAGAATTGAGGTAGACATATATAAATAGTTGTATCAATAATAGTTGACACTATCTTACTATTATTTTAAAATACTTCTTGAATTTAGTAACTTAAATTTAGTAATTAATTTTCTCATTCAGTAGCTATGGGTGGGTTTATTTGGAAAATTAAATGCTCAGTCTATTTTACTGTTGTACTAAGACCTAACTTTTTTTTGGTGGGGGGCACACCTGGCGATGCACAGGGGTTACTCCTGACTTTGCACTCAGGAATTACTCCTGGCAATGCTAGGGGACCATATGGAATGCTGGGAATCAAACCCGGGTTGGCTGTGTGCAAGGCAAACGCCCTATCCGCTGTGCTATTGCTCCAGCCCCAAGACCTAACTTTTTGCTACCAATTTCTGCATCAGTCAGGATAGGTCAGCTTACTGATAGGCATTAATGAAAAGACACAAACTTGGCAGCTTGAACAACAGAAAATTAATTTTCTCATAGTTGTGAAGTCTTGAAGGCTAAGATCACTTGCCATCAAGGTTTGTTTCTTCTGATACCTCTTCTTGGCTTGCAGATACTTATTTCTTTGTTGTAACCTCATATGATATTTCTAGTGTATGCGTGTCTTTGTGCTGCCTGTGATTTCAATGTTTTCTTTTTAAAAGGATAGTCCTATTGGAGTGGAGTCTACTCCTTTTCACTTAGTTTTGAAAATCTCCATATCAACGTGCAGCCCTAGGCTGAGGAGTGGGAGGGCCAATGCTTCAATATATGACTTAGAAGGTGGGCATACAATTCAACCTATAATATCCAGGTTATGTTGAAGTAATTGACAATACCTAATCTTTAGTGACTTGGGATAGGACCAGCTACTTACTTTTCTGAGAAGTTCCAGATGGTAAATGCTTCATGCATTAAGGGCCAAAGTACTTGCTCTGAGTTGTCGTGCCATGACCACTTTATTCATGCCATAGGAGAAAAGCAGGCAGAGACTGGATGCGATCTAATGGGTATGAGTTTACAAAACCAGGAGGAAAGCTCCAGTTGGTAACTGGCTTGTTGTTGCTTTTCCCAACTAAGCCAATTATAGGTTTATTTTTCACTCCACATTGCCTTAATTTCACAGTTTAGTTTCAAGACTCTGCTTTTTGTCCTCCTCATTCAGACATTGAAATTTTAGTATGTTCCACTTTCAGTTTACTTAGCCAAAGCAAATAATGTGACCAAATTTAACAACAGGGTAAAAAAGAATAGCTATCCCTCCATAATTAGAAAGTGGATAGAAAGCAGAAATGTTTGGTAAACAAATTAACACCAAATTACAAACTTAAGTCTAAAATTATTACTCTCTATATATTCTAATAGTTTCCTACTCCTAAATAGAATGTTCTATGAAGATTTGAGATTTTTATTTATTAACAAATCATAGGAATCTCCGAAAGTGCATGGCACATGTTGGAAGCTGTCACTGTCACTGTCATCCAGTTGCTCATCGATTTGTTCGAGCGGGCACCAGTAACATCTCCATTGTGAGACTTATTGTTACTGTTTTTGGCATATCGAATACCACGGGTAGCTTGCCAGGCTCTGCCAAGTGGGCGAGATACTCTCGGTAGCTTGCCGGGCTCTCTGAGAGGGTCATAGGAATCGAACACGGATCGGCCACTTGAAAGGCAAACACCCTACTGCTGAGCTATCGCTCCAGGCCATGTTGGAAGCTAAACAAATATATTTAAAGAAGTTAATAGATAATGAGTATTTTTATAAAGTGAAACAAGTTTCATTGCAAATTTATGTCGCTTACCTCTGTACATTAGGAATTAGCTTCTGGATGTAGAAGACTCAACTTTAAATATTTATTCCATTGGAAAAGATGGTTATATATATCCTGACAAAAATTTTCTCTCTATTTTACCTTTGTAGGTATTTCTTATTCTGGGTGTTTCCCACTTTATCACTGTATCACTGTATCACTGTCTTCCCGTTGCTCATTGATTTGCTTGAGGGTGCACCAGTAACGTGTCCATTGTGAGATTTGTTGTTACTGTTTTTGGCATATCGAATATGCCACGGGTAGTTTGCCAGGCTCTGCCTTGCAGGTGAGATACTCTTTGTAGCTTGCTGGGCTCTCCAAGAGGGATGGAGGAATCGAACCCAGGTCAGCTGCATGCAAGGCAAATACCCTACCTGCTGTGCTATCACTCCAGTCCTTCCCACTGTATATGTTTGAAAAAGAAGTTGAGACCTTAGTTCATCTTTCTTTCGTACTCTTGTGACTACTAAGCTATGCAAAGTTTCAATAAGAATAAAACATCATATCTTGAAGCAATTAGAACATCCAGAAAAGCAGGATATTTTCTAAGAGAATTTCAGGATTAAAAAGATTAAAAGGTACAGGGGTGTACTTTTCATTTGAGTTTATTATCTGAGGACAGAGCACTTCAACACAGATTTGCTAAAACTCTAGTTGAAAACTTGACATCACACTGACCTTTGATAATCAAAAAAGAATCTGAAACAGAAACTATAAATTTAAGGTAGTACTTAATAAGAAAATTCTGAAGTGTAATGATATATATATATTTATGTCTATCTTATATATATATATATATATAATGCGTGTGTGTGATGTAGATATTGATGTAGACATGCCCATTCCAGTATAAAGCATCCCAATATCCAAAGAGGGATAAAAGAACAGAGCAGAAATTTGAGCTCTATGCAAAAGATAAATTTTGCTGTGAATCTGAAAATCTAAAAAGCAGCCTTTACAAAGAATTAAAATAGAATAAGAGACTTAGGATAGAATACACAAATATATGGAATAAAATCCGAATTACTCAATCAGAGAAAAATTAGGAAATCATACTCATTCTTAAATTAAATGGGATTCAATATAGAACCAAGTGTCTACTTGAGAAAAATGGTATAAAAACATCTATTATATCTGCTTTAATTAATAAAATGGAAAGTTTGCTAATAATAAATGAGCATATAAAATATAAACATACACAGCCTCGGTGTTGTGGTGTGTGGGGAAGGGAGACGGGTTTATAAACCCAGGAGCGAGGTCCTACTGTGTGGAGACCCTGGGGCAAGCCACTGACACCATGTTGGATCAGGAGGCAAAACCTTCAACTGAGGACTTGGAGGATAAGAAGGGAGGAGATTACATAAAGCTGAAAGCTACTGGACAGGATAGCAGTGAGATTCACTTTAAAGTGAAAATGACCGCACATCTCAAGAAACTCAGAGAATCTTACTGTCAAAGACAGGGGGTTCCAATGAATTCGCTCAGGTTTCTCATTGAAGGTCAGAGAATTACTGATAATCACACTCCAAAAGAACTGGGGATGGAAGAAGAACATGTGATTGAAGTTTATCAGGAACAAACAGGGGGTCATTCAAGGGTTTAGGTATTCTTTTCATTTTTTTTCTTTTCCCTCAATCCTTTTTTTTTATTTTAAAAAATAGTTCTTTTGTAATGTGGTATTCAAAAACGAATTGAGAACAGGCACCCAGTCTCTTTAAAACATCTGGTAATTTGAATTCTAGTGCCCATTATTCATTATCATTTGTTTTCATTGTGCCAATTTTTGATGATCAAACCTCAGTCCCTTCATATTGTCCTCTCCTTTTAGAAAATGACTTGTGTGCACAGAAAGGCCATCTTTTGCAGGGACTGTGCATTTTAGGGCTTGTGATAATAAGATCAACCAATGCAAGTGTCCATAATGACTTTCCAATTGGCCCTGAAGTTCTTGCATGCGAATGCTTCACTCCTGGACTATGCCTTTCAGTGGGAGATGCAAGTTTGTCAGAACTGAACTGTGGAAAATGACCCTTCCTTAACTTGAACCTACTTTTAAAATCTGAGGGTATGGACCAAAAGAAGAGGAATATCAGATTGGAAATGATATGACAGCTATTATGAGAGTAATGACTAACTCCAAAGATGGCTTCACTGAAGAGAAAGCATTTTGAGATTAAGGAGAAATCTTGTCAGAAGATCCCAGAAAAGTTCTTTTATTAGCAGTTAATGTTATTCTTGCAGAAGTGTATACAACAGAACACTGCTCTTTTTTATTTTTTTTTTGTATATTTTGGCCTAGGATATGGGTTTTAAATGGACATTGTCTGTACCAGCTTCATTAAAATAAACAAAATATTTGTAAAAACAAACAAAAATATAAACATACAGAAGACATGTTTTGAAAGAAATAAAAAATGTTTAGAATAAAATACATATGAAATAAATATATGAAAAAAATAAAAAATAAAAAATATGAAAAAATATATGAAATGTAAAATTCGTTAAAGTTAACAGATGGAAAATAATCAAAGAAATGAATTAAACTTAAAAATCAACAAAGATGGTCCTATACTATTTTCCTTCTTTCTCAGACTTCAGCTATTTTTATTTTAATTTTTAGGTATCTTAATTCTTCAAGTCTGATTACATTCCTTTCATACAAATCCCTTAAACATTTCAATACTTCTTGGTATTTGAATGATAATGATTTTTCTTTCCTCTGATCAAAGGAAAGATTTGTTGGTTGTAATTGCAGGTATATTTATTGGTTGTGAATACAGGAAGAGGAAAACACAGGTTCTATCAATTAAATAATTTTGCTCCCACCTCTCATTTCTAATTTTAAATAAAAATATCTTAAGAAAATTATATGAACTATACATACCTATCTGAACTTTGTTAGCACTATCTCACTGTAGCAGTGTCATCCCATTGTTCACCGATTTGCTCAAATGGGTACCAGTAACTTCTCCATTGTGAGACTTCTTGTTACTGTTTTTGGCATATCAAGTACACCACAAGGAGCTTGCCAGGCTCTGCCATGCAGGCGGGATACTCTCGGTAGCTTGCTAGGCTCTCCGAGAGGGACGAAGAAATTGAATCCTGGTTGGCAGCGTGCAAGGCAAATGTCCTACCTGCTATGCTATCGTTCCAGTACTGAACTTTGTTACATAAGTTTATTTCAATTGTTATAGTTTGCACTCAACTTAGGTAATGAATACTCTTAAATTCTTAGAACATTGAGTTTCAACTTTGTCAGACAATAAAGAGTAGAAAATAATTGAAGACACAAATCCTGGAACATAACTTAAAGTGTCACGTAGAGAAAATGATGGAGACAAAAGCAGATGTTGTTGCATAGTTTCCTCATCATCTGTCCCATCTTGGAGCAGTTCATGTGGTCAAAGGTCTATTTGTGGTGCTTTAGGAAAGGAACTTACATGATTTCTCTAAGGTTCCCTAACTGCTCACCACGGGTCTACCACTCCTAAGTGCTGCAGGTTTGGGGGTTGCAGGTTGGACTAGAGACTTCCATTGTTATTTATCTTCCTTCATTTAAGACATTTCATTGCCCCAACACGTAACTTTGTTGGAACAAAAGTGTTCCTGGGAATATTTAGTTTCTGTTGTTCTGTTTATTCAAGGGGTCATTGTTCTCTGCATGGTTATTTTGCATGGTGTTATTTTATTTTTAGACAGCAACCACTGTGGTTCCTTACTCCAGAGTCATTCCAGAGGGTGTTTGGGGAACCATGTGGTGTTAGGGCTGAAACCCAGCCTCCTCCTGGCAAAACACGCACTCCATTCCATTGAGATAGTCCTCTGGCCACATAGGATATAGTTTGTTTTAAATATAATGTACTAATAAAAATTAGAGGTGTTAGTAACAGCCTAGAAATAATAAAGATACAAATTTCAACTGGAAAGGTCTATCACTGTCAAGTACTCAGAAAAATATTGTCAATATGTAAAACATATATTAGATTCTTTATTTGATCTTTTCTTCAAATAACTTATTTTCACTGTTAGTAGTCATCAGTTCTTTGTCTAGATACTTTTTCTTAACGTCCTATAATATATATGAAGTCACTTAAAACCAGTTTTCTAGTAAGGAAAACTCTCACTCTGTCTGTACAATTCTGGAATAGTGAAATGCCAGGACATCTACTAAATACCAGGAGATAAAGATAAATATGAATATTTTCCTCAAAATTGCTCATTTTGTGGGGAGATACATACATGTTAAGAATCAGTGCTAGACAATTTACAATTTGATAGTGAGGCTGGAATAATGCACAATGCATTTATACTATAGTATAAATCAGTGTAGTACAATTGGTTTAAATGATCTAGAGTTGTCATGGATTGAGAAAGACATTTAAATAAAATTATTTATTTATTTAAATTGTGCTTTTTTGCATCACACCTGGAGATGCATAGGGGTTACTCCTGGCTCTGCATTCAGAGAAGTACAACGGATAGGACGCTTGCACTGCACGCATTCAACCGGGGTTCAATCCCCAGCATCCCATATGGTCTCCACACCACCAGGGATTATTCCTGAGTGCAGAGCCAGGAGTAAGCCCTGAACACTGCCAGGTGTGGCCCCAACAACAAAAGAAAAGAAACTTGCTCTCTCCTGCGAATCATAAAGCTGCTCAAAGGCAAGCTGAAACACAACTTACTACTAGCTCTTAAGTCATAGTGTACCTTAGGGGCACTTATTCTCCCCCCACAAATGAGGGTGTTAGCCAAGAGGAAATGTGTGTAGAATCTCCTCTTAAAATAATGTATGGAATTGAGGGTACTGAACCTGACTTGGCACATTCAAGACAAGTGACTACGCACCATGTCACATATCACTCAGACTGTAATTACAACTTTTCACAAGATAAGCAAAGTGCAACTGTCTATACCAAACTATAGAATATTTTTAACAACTTCTAGTCCGGATGCAGTTTATTACAGAGATCAAAGATGATATGATTTTTTTGTAGGAAGGAGTTATTTGTCACAGATACCAATAAAGCTGGACTTTGATTACAAAGTTAATTTAAAATATAAATTAGAATGCTGCTCAATTCATGTCCTCGCCATTGACTTATAGTGTACTGAACAGACTAGTATTAGGAACAGAATTTTTGCCTCATTCATCAAGACAAGTCTGAGGCTTTCTGACTGCAAAGGGTACCTTTGACTTTCACACTGCATATTCAAGGCGCAAAATTTCTAAAGAAAAAAATTATTAACTATCGCAAGGTTAAATGATTTGTGCAATGATACATAATCAGTGTGTGCAAAAGCTGGCTTAACTTCAAATACTTCATCTGGAGTTCTGTGCTGATTCTACATAAAGTAGTTGATGCATTTATTAGCTCTTATGAACTGAGAGTTCATTATGGTAATCACAGTTATTATTAAATTTTAGTAGGCATAATTTGTCTCTGGTTCAAAATTTATGATTCAAGTGTCATTAATCTTAGACTGCTCTTATTTTATCTAAAATTATTAGGTGAAAGTATTTATTTTTGTACTTTTTAGAAGTTAATTTGATCTAAGGTTTTTACCATATTTTATGACAACTAACTTTATGTTTCCTCTAACAAGAGGCTTATTTAAAAAAAAAAAACTTAACTCGGGGCTGGAGCATTAGCACAGCAGGTAGGGCATTTTCCTCGGACGCGGCCAACCCAGGTTTGATTCCTAGCATCCCATATGAGCACCTCCAGGAGTAATTCCTGAGTGTAGAGCCAGGAGTGAACACTGTGCATCGCCGGGTGTGGCACAAAAAGAAAAAAAATGAAAAACTTATCTCATAGTTATTCCACTGTACAAGGTGTAATTAATGATTTGTTAAATCCTTCATAATATTTGCATTATCTATTTTTTTTTTTTTTGCTTTTTGGGTCACACCGGCGATGCACAGGGGTTACTCCTGGCTCTGCACTCAGGAATTAGCCCTGGCGCTAATCAGGGGACTATATGGGATGCTGGGAATCGAACCCAGGTCGGCCACATGCAAGGCAAATGCCCTACCCGCTGTGCTATTGCTCCAGCCCCTGCATTTTCTTTTCAGTAGTGCTAAATTAACAATTCTTTTGTTTCTACTAATATTTATTATTCCCTTTATCCAGCTAGTTGTTATAATTTATTCAGTTGTTTAGTTTCTTTAATATAAAACTGACAAGTCATATATGGAAGTTATAATGAGCTTACAAATGGGAAAATTGATTATTTCAAAGTATTAATTACTTAAAATGATTTCAAAGTATTAATTACTCTTCATTAAATAACTCAGATTTCCAAACATCTAGCTAAAATTACTGCTATCTCATAAAACTTTCATTTTCTACTATTATAATACTCAAGAGAAAAATATGAAATCATTCTTTTTTTTATGAAGTAGAAAATGACAACATGGAAGGATATCTTTAATATCTGTAAGCAATTCTAGTAACTTCAGAGTTGCTTAATATTGCACATTGTTATCATAGAATAATGATTCTGTGGTTAGTAAATGTTAATATCAGATAAAGGAAATGATCTATGTTATAATTATCTGATCTAGACAAGAATTTACCAAAAGTGGGGCTGAAGCAATAACATAGAGGGTAGGGCGTTTGCCTTGCACGCGGCCGACCCGAGTTAGATTCTTAGCATCCTGTATGGTTCTGAGCACCACCAGAAGTAATTCCTGAGTGCAAAGCCAGGAGTAACTCCTGAGCATCGCTGGGTGTGACTCAAAAAGAAAAAAAAAAATAACCTTACCAAAAGTTTGCTTCTAAAGTTGAGGTCATACTACTTACTCATGCTACAGCATCCTTCCATATTCTGCAATTATTGATTCATATGAATGAAATTAGCACCAAATGCACCTCACTGGTCAAAATATTTGACACACACAATTGTTTTGTCTATGTAAAAATACCCAATGACAGGGTTTTATGTTTTATTTACTTATTTTGCATTCTCAGAAAATAAAAAATCTTAGTTTTCATTAGGAGATTTGTTTCCGCTCATTGCTGGACATATTTCCAACTTCATATAAGTGTGAATATAATAGATATAGAAACTTTACTCAATGTAATATAATTAAAAATGTTATAAACTTGCATATTAGTAAATATAAATATCACAATTTAAATTGGGAGGAATCTGTAGCCTAAGTTAATTTTAATGAAACTAAAAAAATATTTTTTTTGTTTTATTTTGTTTTGTTTTAGAGCCATACCCAATAGTATGTATTCAGGGATTATTTGTATGCTCAGGTATCATTCCTGGCAGATTGAGGGGATTATAAATAATGGGGGGGATTGAACCTGGGTCAGTCACTTGCAAGGCAAACATCCTACCTGCTGTACTATTGCTCTGGCCTCTTGCTTTATTTTAAAAGTAGATTACATTTTATTCTCTACATTTTCTTTTATATTTTTATTTTGAGTTCTATTCTATACTGATTTGTTATGTAATTTTGGAGGAAAGATTTTAAGCATGTTATTATAAAAACACTTTTTATTCCATTGCAACATCTTTATTTCAAGGAACTTGAGACATAGCACAGAACTAAAATTACTCTTTGACTATTTCACTTTCACTGAAATAAGTTGTTATGACATTACTTTGCAGAAATTACCTTCTGCAAATTTAATTATAAGGGAATGGAGTGATAGTACAAGAGGTAAGATGCTTGCCTTGCCCACAGCTGACCCTGGTCAATCTTCAGCATTTTGTATGGTCTTCCAAGCTTATCAGGAGTGATCCCTGAGCTCAGAGCCAGGAGTAAATCCTGAGAAAATCTGGGTGTCAATCGCTCCAAAAAATAAAAAAAATTAATAAAAATGGAATTTTAAAATTTAAGCATTGAGATCATATGAAGGCCCTTGTCATTGATATTATCAATATACAAGATGTTAGAAGATGTTTTGATTTGTAGAATACATTTCAAATGAAAAATGGAGAGATGATAGAGCAACTAGTGCTTTTTTTCAGGTGGTCAATACTAGTTTCTTTCCTGGCACATATATAGTCCCAGAGCACCAGAGCACAGCCCGGAGTGGTTCCTGAGTATAGAGCCAGCGGTGGTTATTAAATTCAGGTCTGTCAATTGCAAAACAAGAACCTTACCAGCTATACTATCTTTCTGACTCAGAAACAGTATTCTAAAGGGACAGTAAGTGGCAGTTGCTGTCATGTAATGCCCATACCTAACAGAAGAAATAACTTATCCTCTAATGTGCTACCATGTTCAAGTAAGTCACAGGGCTTATTCAAATTCGTGGTGATAAAGGCAAGAAATATCAATAATTTTTTGTTGTTTTGCAGAGGTGTCAGGTGTTGGATAGGGGCATAAGCTATGCCCTCATTATTTTCTCATTTGCTATTGCTACATAAAAATATACCCCCAAAGTTAGTAGCTCCAAAGTTATTCTTACAATTTTATGGGAAACAGTTCTTTCATGGGTCTTCAAGTAGTCATAAAGAAATTCAATAATCTGACGTGACAATTGCTCTAGACGTTTCGGGTATTATAAACTTGGACTGCTCACAGGTGCACCTGCACTTAGCTGTTCTATGTATTTTGAGTTCTTTATAACATGCTAGTTTAATTCTGACCTGTGGCATTGTGAGAAATACTCTAAGATGAAACTTGGGTGAAACTCAAAGACATCCCATTTTTTACTATATGTGCGTGTAGTCTATTGGTTAAGCAAGTCAATCAGTTCATCTTAGCCTTAAGAAGAAAATTAACAGACCTTTGATGGGGGGGAGCAGAACATATAAGATTGGAGTTTTATCGTCACTATCTTTAAAAATATGACCTACCAAAATATTTTGCTCATTTATATATTATGAATTTGCTTCATGGGAGCTACTTTGTATTCTTTTGTATATTTATATATTTATATATACAAACACATATCTATGTTTATATATCTAACATAAACATAAACATTTAGATATATGTTTATTAGATATATAAACATATATATAAATATGTATATTTATATATATTGAATTTGCTTCATGGGAGCTATTTTGTATTCTTTTTCTATATATAGTTTCATAAGCCAGCCTAGGGAACTCAGAAAAAATATTGAACAATTAATTTTTAGACTTAAGACTGGATAGATTTTGTGGACTTGGATCATAGTACTCATAAGAGAACTTGAACTAGAAACATATAAAGACTGCCTGATATATAACTGTAGAATAGTAGATTGTGTCTGTCTCTATGTGACCTTTCAGTGGAATTAACTTGAAGTTCCTTATATTTTTTATTGAATTTAGGGATACAATCAACAAAGTTGTAAATTGAGGCTTATTTAATTAAAAGCATTTTCATAGTATCATTTTTCTATAAACTCTAGGACCAAAGCTAGCGTGAAGTTCAAAACTAAGGGGAAGGAAGGAGTTCTAACAAATTGATAACCATCTTTCATTTGCCCTATTCCCTATGAGGCCTCTGAGGGCAAAATTTTTACTGAACACACTTCATATTTAAACTCAGTGAGTTGAAAAGAGTCTTGGGACTCGTTAAGTCTAACAACGATGCAGCCACACTTGTGCTGGGAGTAGCTATTTGGAAAATGAGTTTAGACCAACTGCTTTGCCCCTGCCCAAGACGGTTGCAGCATCAGGCCCTCCCTGGTAGTCTCACAGCCTCTGCCCCAAAGGGTTACTACATCGCCTCTACCCAGCGGGGTCACTTCTGCAATATGAAATGGCACTCTGTATCCATAGTCAGATCAGAATTAATGGAAGATTCCCCAGTGCAGTGTATAGTCATAATCTCCAACCTAAGACAGAGGGTTCTGAGTTAAGGGCTCCACAAAGGTTCAGCTTTGTGCCTAGAGCCATTGTATAAGAAAGAAACTGGGAAACTGGGAACTGGAAATACTAAGCATCAACTGGGTGTGATTGTCCTCAGGCCACAACTCAAACCAGCAACTGAGAACTATCATCCAGGGGGCCACAGTAGGTAGCCGACAACCCAGAAGTGAGTCACACCTGTCAGGCCATGATCAGACTGGACTGTTAAAGGCAAAAACTCTCTCTTAGCCATGAAGATCAGCTTGGAGAACACCTGATGTTTGGTACACATGATCACAATCTTCAGTCATGGTACAATTCAGTTGGATAGTGTTGGCTCGTCAACTGCAGTACACTGGCAACTTTGAACCCTGGACTAGATCCCAAGACCTGCTAGATCTTAGAAGATATAGCAATGTGGTGACCACAGGTCCTGAATTGTCATTCAGGCTCACACAGCTCAGAGTCATAGGCAAACAAATACTTGCAAATATTTAAGAAATCCTCACCAGGCTTCCATGGTTTTCAGCTAGCAATAGAGTGAAGGCACCAGGCTAATACTATGAGTTAAATTACCAAGTCACTGCCCAGCCTAAATGGAACTCAACTCTACCTCTAGTTCTCACAAAGCACCAGCAATAATTAAAATCAAGGAATTTAACTGTATGGACAAATGGAATGGAGACTCAGGAAAGCTCTCAAGTGTAATAAAACTTATTAAACTTTCTAAAGATAGTTTTGGACCAGTAGACTCTCTAAACAGAAGAAATCACTGAGAGAATGGACAACGATCGATGAAAAAAATTCAAAGACGCATCCAAACCAAAATGGATGAATTAAAGAATATAATAGTAGAAGTCAGCAGTAAAGGCTGACAATTGCATTAGTGGCCTTGAAGCAAGGAGACCATCAATATAGAAGTACAGTAAAGAGACATACTTATTTATTTGTTTGTTTGTTTGTTTGTTTCTTTGTTTGTTTTGGAGGCCATACCCCATTGTGGTCAGGGTTTACTCCTGGTTCTGCACTCAGGGGTCATGACTGGTGGTACTCAGGGAACAATATTTGGATTGGCAGATTAAACCAAGGCAAAACAAGCATCAGGAAACCTACAAGCTTATAGAAAAGAGACTTAAACATAAAATATATATATATATATTTATAGTCACCATGATTTACAATACTATTGATATTAGGTCATTATGCATACAGCATTCCAACCATGCACTATTCACCAGAATGTCAATTTCCATCTACCCTTTAATTTTTTTTCCCTGCTTTAGTGGCTTGATTCTGTAGACCAGTTCATGGATTCGGTTGCTTTGGGCCATATGGTATTTCCTCACTATGCTTCTTTATGTCCCACATAAGAGAGGGCCTTTTGAATCAGTCCTTCTCCCAGCTGATTTTCCTAAGTATGGCACCCTCCAGTTCCATTCACCCAGCATCAGATTGCATTCTTTCATCTTTCCTTATAGCCAAGTAGTATCTCATTGTGTCTATAGATCAGAGTTTCTTTACTCAGTACTCTTTTTCAGTTGTTTTCAGATTGTGGTTATTGTAGATAGTGGTGCAATTAACACGGGATCACACCTGTCTTTTATAAATATAGTTTTTATTCCCTTGGGGTAAATGCCAAGAAGTGGAATTGCTGATACATACGGGAGCTCAGTTATTAGCTTTGTTGAGAAGTGTCCATGTTTAACTGGGTGAAATTCCCACCAGTACTGGATGAGGGTCCCTTTCCCCCCATACCCCTGCCATGACTGTTAATTTTGTTATTTTTAAAATTTTTAATGTGTGCAAGAATACTGGTATAAGGTGATATCTCATTATTGTTTGATTTGTGTTTTCCTGATGTTCAGTGGTGCAGAGCGTTATTTTTTCTGCATATGCATTAACCATCTGTATGTTTTCCTTGAGGAAGTTCCTATTCAACTCTTCATTTTTTGGATGGATTTTATTTTGTTTTCCTTCTTAAATATTGTAAGTGCTTTATATTCTTGAATATTATCCCTTTGTCAGATGACTGATTTGAAAATGGGCCACACAACAGTAATATATCAGTTATTAAAGAATCAAGATAACAAAATTGCCTTTTCCTCAAAACTTTTAAAACTGATTAAATGAAAATTAACCACAATTGGTATAAGAAAGAAAAAAATGATAAAATATGTTAAATCAGAAGCAACATATTATATAACTGATAACTATAATAATATCGCATTACATGGCAAAGCATTAGAAAGTGATAACAATTAATAATATTGAGTTCTACTTGATCACAAAGGAAGAGATAGGAAAAACCTGAGTGCATTACCTGTCTAGATAAGCAATAAATAAGATGTACTTCTTATAGAAAATCTATTTTCTTTCAAGAAAGCTAGATTTTTTTTTCTGGCTTATTTGAATTAATTTTTATAGAGTGTGCCATCTATTATTCTGACATGGTGTAAGGAAATTCTGAATACAGCTGCATGCCCCAATAAGCACTCTTTCCATTATTCACAAGGACAAAATTTAAAATATACTGCCTAACACTATTAAAAAATCCTTTTTGAAAGCCAATAAACTGAAGAGCCCCCATTGAGAATTTTGATATAAAACTGTGCAATGAGTTTATTCTATTTATGTGGAAAGTTTTTGATATATATGTATGCATGTATATATTATATATGACCATCAAGAATTAGAGTTCAAGGCTAATCAAGCTTGTTTTCCTCCTTCCTTTGAGTGTGATATGATTAATCACTTGTATCACTTGTCATCCCATTGATTGCTTGATCGGGCGCCGGTAATGTCTCCATTCATCCCTGTCTCGTGCTAGGGTAGCCAATGGTATCTGTGCACTACAGGAGCACGAAGAGCCTCAAACTGTTCATTCAGGGTTTAGACAAAAAAGTCTGATCACCTCGTTGGTAAGCGGCCACTCAGTCTTTTGATGTCCCGTGGAATCCAGTCCATTACAGCTCTACTCCAGCAGTCGTCTCTGAATTGCATTATGTGTCCGCCCATCTGACTTTTGACGCCTTGGCAAACGAGACAGAGTCGCTGATTCTTGATTGTCAATGGAGGTCAGAAATCTGGATTCCTTCTCTCACTTGAGTGAAACGTGATGCTCCAAACATAGCTCTTTCCACTCCTCTTTGGGAAACCTAAATAGTGTTTTCATCTTGTTTTCGTTTAGGGCCCAGGTCTCTGAGGTATATGTTAATGCAGGAAAAACGGTGGAGTCGAAAAGATGTGCCCGGAGCCGGAGGTTCTTTGTCCTCTTAACAACTTGTTTGACGCTCTTGAAGGTATTCCACGCTACTCTCTTCCTCCTGTGCAGTTCTGGCGCCAAGTCGTTCCTCATGTTGAGTTCTAGACCCAGGTACACATAGCTGCTGTATTCAGAGATGTTTGTTCCATTGAGAGCAAATGATACATCAGGTACAGTTCAATTTTTATGAACATTGTCTTGGTGAGATTCAGCTGCAGTCTTACCTTTCCACACTCATGGTTGAAGTTGACTAGAATTTTTGCTGCTTGGCTAATGTTGGGGTTATTAGAAGGATGTCATCAGTGAAGTGGAGGTGGTGTAATTGCCAACCGTCTATCTTTACTCCCATTTCTTCCGATTCCAGTCATCACATGACATTCTCGAGGGTGGCAATGAAGAGTTTCGGTGAAATAGTATCACCCTGCTGAACCCCTCTCTTTACGTTAATGATCACTTCCTTATGGAATGGTGAGATCCTGGTGGTGAATCCATAATACAGCTTGTGGAGGATTTTTTTTTTTAAATTGAATCACCATGTGGAAAGTTACAAAGCTTTCAGACTTAAGTCTCAGTTACATAATGCTCGAATACCCATTCCTTCACCAGTGCACATATTCCACCACCAAGAGCCACAGTAAACTACCCCCACCCCCTCAGCCCCTCAGTCCCCCACCCCGCCTGTTTAGCTGATAAATTTCACTTTATTTTCTCTTTACTTTGATTACATACAACAAAAAACTCACTATTATTGTTTGGAGTTTCTCCACCCCAGATTCGGACCTGCTAGAAAGGAAGCATTTGGTAATTTGTTTTCCGTTGCTGAGAATGAAGAGATATGAGGTCGTGTGGTCACAATAGCGGCTTGCGGAGGATCTTGATGTACTGAGTTTGAACACCCTGTTTGGTTAGGGCTTCGATGATCGCTTCAGTCTCAACAGAATCAAAGGCCTTCTTTAAATCCATGAACATTAGACAGAGCGGCATCTTGAACTCTCTCAAAACTTCAATGAGTTTGGTCACTGTGTGGATATGGTTGATCGTGCTGTATCCTTTTCAGAACCCAGCTTGCTTGCATGGTTGCCTTTCGTCTAGTGTTCTGACTACTCTATTCAGGATGACTCGAGTGAACAACTTGTAGACAACGGACAACAGGAATATCGGGCGATAGTTGCCAAAGTTGTGGATATCTCCCTTCTTTTATAACAGGATGGCTCTGCTGGTTTTCCATCTGGACAGAGCCTTGCATTCGGACAGGTAACGTATGAAGAGCCGAGCCAGTGTATTGACGAGTACTGGCAGCAGATTCTTCGGGTGTTTCGGTCTGACCTTGTCTGGACCAGGTGCTGATATAATTAATATATAATAGTATATTGACCTAATTGTGCAATATAATAATTTGATATTTGCCCAATTTATAAAATTATCACCCCAAGAATTATAGCTCACATCTGCCACCATAGTTACAAAATGCCATGCTTTTGTGTTATTACTTGTAAGACTTATTCTCTTAACAACTTAATAATATGCGATATTGTTAACAACATACATCTATTGTTGAATTATATGTGCATGGTTAATTTATTTTATGACTAAAAGTTTGGCCTTTTGAGTTCACCTCCTTTTGTTTTGCTCCACTGCTGTACATCTGGAGTAGCTTTTATAAATGGGTGGTTGTTCTACAGTGTGAAAGTGACTCCCAGGGTTTCCTAAAAAACAGAGAAGTGGGGGAGGTCGCCTAACTCCGCCTGAAGAAAGCCTGGAGATTTCAGTCACAAACACCTGCATACCTGAATTTTCAGTAGACTTATATCTTGGTGAAGTTTGTTCCAAGACAATGTAGTATGGCTATGATTTGGGATTGTGGGAGCAAGCAGCTGTCAGGTGCTCTGTTCGGGTGTGCACCAGGCAGACCTCTCCCCCTTTTCTATCTACCCCAGCCAGTTCAGCCTTGCATGGGTCCGAGACTAATTGCAGCTTTTGATCGCTTTCAGTATCAGTAGTAGGAGTCAGTAGAACAGCTTGTACTAGAGTTGATGGCACAAGAGTTGGTTTGGGAGGTAACTGCTAGTGTTTCTAGGAGTATAAGTGGGAAGAGGTAGCCTATCCACACTCTGAGAAAGCCTGGGGATTTCAGTCACAAACCTTTTGATCTCTTTTGAGATTTATTGTTGGTCTCTGGAGCAGGGCCGTTAAATGAGCTCATATGGCAGATACCTAATCAGGCACATACCTAACTTTTGGCTTTTGAATTTTTTGGAAAAAAATTGGTCCTGAGTTGTTAGAGTCCAGCCAGAGGCAAAGTGGCGATTTTGGGTGTCATAAAGACCAAGGTCTGATGCCCTCACCACCTGCCCCAACCCCTCCACACACCCACGTCCGGTTAACCCACTGGTGGCCCTGTGGCTCTGAGTCCCAGTGGCAGTGGCAGCGACCAAGACCAAGGCCAGGGCTGTTACATTTGCAGCTAGGACGCTCTAGATGGGCCATAGCCCAGTCCGGCAGAACCTGCCCAGGGGCACACACCCCATCCTCAATCTCCTGATGGGGGGCGCTCAGGAGGTCCTCCTCCATAATGTGCAGTGAGTAAAGGGTGGTCCAGGGAAGAAATGGTGGCAGAGATGTTCTGCCTACAGTGAGTTGCCTGAGCCGGCCTCCCATGGTGGGAACCCGGAGCCCCCTCAACTCTGGGCCCCGTGCTGTGCAGATAGTGTCAAGTTGGGCCCGAAGAGCCCATTCATTCGCACTAAGCTTCTGCCACACAGAGGCCGGCTGCCCATAGCGCCTAGAGCTACAGTAGCTCCATCAGTTTTGAAGTCCCGTGTTGGGAAGGTGGGGGGCACCATCTTCACGATTCTCCCACGCTGAGCTCCACTGCAGGTGCCAGTTTGGTTCCACTTAATGCCACTCTTTTTGAGAGAAAATATTTAAAGGGTACTTCCAGTCCCTCATAGAAATTTTATGACCCCTGCCAGCCCCGCTGTTCTGAGTGCTGAAAGTGGCTGCTGCTGCTCCAACTCTCACGTCTGCTGCTCAACCACTGTCTTCTCTCTCCTCTCTCTCTTCTCTCTCCTATCTTATACTATTTTTGTTATGATTTTCCCAGTGTTCCTTAAGTCTTTTCTGAACTGTTTGAGACTATGCAATATAACTGGCATTCACTTATGACGGGCCCTCCTGAATTCTTGATTAGTTTTCTAGCCGGTATTTTTAATACAACATAAGAATTTTGTGACAAAGAATAAAATTCTACTATAGTTGTACACACTAGATTCTTTATCTTAATAGATTCTTTACCTTAATAGCTATCTGAATTTATCTGATTAGGATTGACTATTATTTGACAGGAGGGTTGTTTTGTTTTTTTTTTCATTTTAGTCATATATTTATTTATTGAAAAGGCCTAAGAACAATTCTGGAGATTTTTTTTAAAGAACAAATATTTGAACCAACAAAAGTTGCAATTAATTCAACAAATTTATTCTTAACATACTATCCAAAAATCAGAGGGTTAGTTATGTGCCTTCATATCATGCTGTTCATTGAGCAGGCTTAGGACCATTATTGGCACTAATTTTACTAAAATTGAAAGAAGTAAAGTATGGGATAGGAAGAAAAGCATCTGTTTGTAGAGAATCTACGAAATCTTGAAAAAAAAACTATTCTCACACAAAAACAGCACATGAAACACAGTAATTCCATTTGGTGTTGCGTTGGTACTAATAGATAGCATATAACCATACTTCTTAATAGAAATGGGATTTTTGTTGGTTTGGTTTGGGGGCGGGGTACACCTGGCAGTATTCAGAAATCAGTCCTGGCTCTGTATTCAGAGAGCTCTCCTGGTGGTGTGGACCATATGGTGTGCCGTAGCTCAAATCTTCATGGATCGTGTGCATGGCAGCACCCTGGCCACTGTATTATCACCCCAGTTCTTTCCTAATAGAAATTGTATAGGCCATATTGTATCTTAAATAAGTTACTTGTTCCCATGTTTTTTATTGTTATCCATTATCTGAGAAGCTCAGTGAAAGGAATTTTAGTTTTTTCTGATGACTGTTTCTATATTTAAATTCCTAATGTCGTCTTGATAATTGGATGCTTGTTAATAGCAGCCTCAGTTGTATGGTATTTTGGATTGGAAAGTGCTGCATACACTCCCCCTAATCTACTGTCATAGCTCCACTAATATTTCTCCCTGATATACAATGATAACTTTCATTTTGCTGACGATAAATCATATCAAACCACATATGAAAAACTGCCTTAAAGTGATCTCTTGCCTAACTTAAATGGGAAAGGGAGTCGAGATTTGGTTTAAAAAGGCTTTCTTCTTCTTTTCAATAATATTTCTCTCATATTCTGTTACTATAATAAAGATAATTTTTTTGATAAGAACCAGTATCCCTGACCATAATCGGGTGGACCCCATATGCTTCCAATCTCCCTTCCTCCTCTCCCTCTGACAACCTCAGTTCTGTGATCAGAGCGTACGAGTTTGCTTTTCTTTGACTTTTTCCCCGACTTTGCTTCTCCATATCTCACAGGAGTAAGAATGGCCTATCTCTGTCTTTCTCTTTCTGACATATTACTTAGCACGACCCCATCCAGTTCTAGCCATGTTGTAGCAAAAAGCAAGATGCCACATTTCCACATTGCTGCATAAGATTTTGTCCTGTCATGTTGTGTTCGTAAATCACACCTCTACCCATTCATCTGTTTGGGGGCATCTCAATTGTTTTCACATATTGGCTATTAGAATCTATAGCACAATGGATATGGATGTGCATATGTGCCTAGAAGATACTCAAAAGATCAATTACTGGCAGTTGTGGTGACGATGTTTCTAGTATTTTGAGAAATCTTACTGTTTCCATAGAGAATGGACCAATTGACATTCACAGCAACAGTACATGGATGTTCCTTCCTCTGCACACTTCTCTAAGACATTTTTTTTCCTTCTCACTCAAATGAAAGACAAGCTAATGAGCTAAAAGATAATAAGTTATAATAGATATTTTTATTATTTGTTTTCCCTTTAAAATGTCTTTAGAGAAGTGTTTAACTTCTACTTTTTATGGGTCCGTTTTCTTCTCATTGAGTATCATAAGGTCCATATATAAAAGTTTATGTTGAATATTAACCTATTCACAGGTACAGCACTGTAGCACTTTAGTCCCGTTGCTCATTAATTTGCTCGAGTGGGCACCAGTAAAGTCTCCGTTGTGAGACTTGCTGTTACTGTTTTTGGCATATTGAAGATGCCATGGGTAGCTTGCCAGGCTCTGCCGTGTCGTGTGGGCAAGATACTCTCGGTAGCTTGCCAGGCTCTCCAAGAGGGACGAAGAAATTGAACCGGGGTCAGCCACCCGCAAGACAAGTGCCCTACCCATTGTACAATTGCCCCAGCTCATTCACAAGTATAGTGTGCTAATATCTTTTAATCAATATGACGTGTTTTAATTTTACTGATAGTTTTCTTTTATTTGATATAATCCATTTGTCTTATTTTGCCTTTGCTTCCTTTTGTTGGAGTCAAATTCCTCAATTCATTATAGAAGCTATTATCATTTAAGGTTTATTCTGTTTTCTTTGAGGTTCTGTGATCTCAGGACTAACATTCCAAGTCTTTAATACATTTTTGAACTAACTTTACTGTGCGATAGTGACTCATGTCATGGTGCTATCTAGTTTTTCCACAATAATTTGTTTAAAGTTCTAAACTGGTATTCCTGCATTCATCAGAAGTTATGATAACATTAGTTTTGAAAACTGTTTACTTATGAATTAGTAATATAGCCATAAAGTCATATATGTTTGAATATCAAGAGAAAAAAATCCAGCAAGACAAACATTAGCATTAAACATCTTTTACTAAAGCCAAAGAAACTCAAACATAATTGGTATATACTTAGATTAATGATGAGATTGGATCTTAGGTTTGCTAAATTTGAGACAAACATTGAGGATTAGAATTCTTTTCAGCTTTGAAGTTTTGATTTTTACTCTTTGCAAGGTGTAGATGATACAACAGATCCTATTAAAAATTGGCATTCATTTTTTAATATTTTGTTAATAAGGAAAATAATATGAGAAAACAGCAAGTTTACTCTAAATATCTTATGGAAAAGTTAAAGAATAAAAAAATATTTAAACTTGCTCTTTGCAATATGGGCAAGGACAAAAATGAAGATGTTGATTCAAAGGCAAGTGACTAGAGTAAGAATCATGGTAAAGTTACTAACATGGTAAGATTGAAGTAAGACAACAGTTTTTTAGTTATTGTTCCTTGACTTTTATTTATTTATTTTGACTTTGTTCCTTGATTTTTAAATTATTAACTTCTTTATATCTCTTATTTATCTTATATGCATCATATTAAGATGAATCCAACTAGGGGCTGGAGCGACAACACAGAGGGTAGGGTGTTTGCCTTGCACATGGCCAACCCGGGTTTGATTCACAGCATCCCTTTTGGTCCCCTGAGCATCTCCAGGAGGAATTCCTGAGTGCAGAGTCAGGAGTAATACCTGGGCATGGCTGGGTGTGACCCAAAAAGCAAAAAATATATATACATATGGATCCAACTAATGCTTTGTAAATATTTTACTTATTGCAATATTATATATGCTGGAATTTTATCAACTATTTATTTTGCTAATCAGCCTTTATGTTTCTATTTAAATATATTGAATTTTAAGTTCTAAAACGAGATTTCTTTTCTGAAATGTTGACATATATAATTAGAATTAATTAATGTTTAAATAAAATGTACTCAGCAAGAATGCCTAATTTTATTCTTAGATATATAAAGTTAATTCTCTAATTTCATTCCATATTTTGACCTTTCCTTACTCTTTACCTTGATTTACTTATGCTTTAATATCTTAATGAGCTATATACCTTTCTCTAAAGGCATTGTAATTTTTTTTGTATTATAGGACACCCCTGGAAGTGCTCTAACACTCCTGGCTCTGAACTTAGAGATTGCTGTAGGCAGTGCTTAGGGGCAATGTGGTGTCAGGAATTGAATTTAGGAATTGGACAGGGGCCTCCCGCACACAAAGCATGTGTTCAGAGTTATGGACTATTTCCCTGAATACAGTCATTATAAAACTTTGTCTGTCTAGGGTTACTTTGGATTCTCATTCTACGCCATTGGTCCTTTTTTTATGTTCATATAATGTATTTTTTTCATTGCCATTACTTTTTATACAGGTTTAAGTTAGGAAATGCAGTGCCTCCATTTTTTTTCTTATTAATCTATTTATTTATTTATTTATCTGTGTATTACTTTGGCAATTATAATACTTTTAGGTTTTGGGTAAAAACCGAAACTTAATTATCTGCAAACTTTTCTCCATTTCTCTAAGCTGGGTTATTTCATCCTTTGAGAAAACAGTATTGACTCATAGCTTTATTAAGGCAGTCATCATAAAAAGTTTATTTGCTAGCTTTTGTAGGTCCTCCTAAGGGGTGTTCAGGGATCGCTCCCAGATATAGTCAGTGAACCAAAATTTAGGTTTGAATATTAAGGCACAAGGTCCTGGTGCTGCTCAGGCAGTGTGGTTTGGGGGACCACCAGCACCCTCCTGGAAGTACCTGGGGATCTCAGTTTCACACTTCAGATGCCTAGTGGCCAGATGGTGCCAGGCAGATCTCCTTGACTCTTTGTCTGTTTCTTGCTTACACTAACTGTAAACTCATTGGTTGAAGACTTAAAAATGGTACTCAGTAAATATAACTGAAATAATGAACGCATATAGCAAACAAAATGCCAAGGTTGGAAGCAACTCACTTTTAGTCACAAGGTAAATAAGAGCTTCTGCTGGACTGGAAAAATAAGATAACATTCTTGTCTTTTTGTCCTCACCATTGGAGAATGGAGGGCACCTCAAATCAAACTGAAAACAAATGCTTGTGTTCATAAAACCCTATCTGATGTCACTGCAAGCTCTATATAAGTTGAACATTTAATTTGATATCAGCACACTCTTAATGAAAAGAAGAAAGGATAGTAAATCTGTATATTGCTTTAGCTTATTGATTAGTTTTACAATTTTTTGTTAGAACACAGACTTCAAAGTGAATGAGGACTGTACATATATTTACAAATGTATACAAACAATTCATCCAAATTTCTTTGCAAGATAAAAGTCTTATGATGTGAGCAACTCACGTTGAATTGTTCCAGATAATTTAACAGTTTTAACATTCAGCTAAGGTGCTATATTAGAGTTAAGTCCGGTCCAGCAAGTAGTACAACTTGCTTTTTTATGGCTTATTTGCTGCTGTTTTTATTGAAGCTTCTTTTTGACCTCAACAACAACAAAAAGGAAATATTGAGAAACAAGTCAAAAAAAAAGACATAAAAGTAAAAAAAATAACATAATTATTAGTCTGGTGAATTATGGTTTCAATAGAGACTGGATAGTATGAGTCAGAGTAAAATAATTAGAGATAAAGTAAGGTCTTTGTTCCTCAGTTTCTGACACTAGAAGAAGCAAAATGGATAGCAAATAATTTGGACTTTGCAGGAAGTAAAGGAAATTACCTTCATGGCTCATATGTACCTCAGAACCTCACTTTTCACACAAGGCAGGAAGGAAAGTCAGACAAAGCAACTGATTATGTTTCTCCAGTTTCCTTATTTTACATTTGCAATGTTTTCCTAAGTGTTGTGACTATGGGGTCTTAACATTAATTTATTATGTACTCAAAAAGTTCAAAAACAATTACCAGAGGATTAAAAAGGTTTTTTTTTTTAAAAAAAAAACCTTAACAGTGAACAGTAAACATAGGAGCAATTATCTCCAGATTATTTGAGAGCTGCTAAAATAGCTAAATAATTCAATTTAAAAACCAAAAAGTAGACACCCCTCTTGGGCATGCATTTCAAAGACTGTGAACCATAAAGGAAGGGTATTTACATTTTATTATGCTGTTTCTTAGCTTACATTTAGGTGATATATAGTAATGATACCCTGGACTAAATGCAAAAGAAATGAGTGATGATGCTGTTAACACTCAAGAATGAAAACTTAATCATGTCAGAATAGCAATTCTCCTTAAAATATGTCACAGCCCTTTGATGATCACTTGAAAATTTTTTCATGGAACATATGCTTGTATAACATCATAGTAAATATGATTGTAAATATTATAACTGGCCATAACATAATTGGTCATAAAATGCTATGAAATACTACATATTCTCATAATGGTTTGCAGAACTCCTATTAATGTTAATGGGAATAACTAAACTACCGCAGACAAGAACAAGATGTTTGAACATCTAACACTTCAGAAACTTAATAGTCATAAGGAAAATCAATAGGACATGGGCCATATGTTACATGTGAACCCATCCTTGTAAATGGATGTAATTTGGCATGAAAACAGATTCTTCTCTTGGCCTTGCTATCAGTTCTTTTCTGGCTGTGAGTCACAGTATATCAGTAATAATATCAAACCTTACAGCATTATTCTTTAAGAGAAAACTATATGACTTCAAAATGCCTCATATTTTCAATCTCTTTGTCTTATAATGGAGCAGTTATTTATTCCAAGTAGTTCCTGGAGTATGGCAGCCATAATTTGTTTCTCTAACTCAATTGCTTGCTTTAAAATTCTGGTTAAAATAATCAGGTTTTTTTTTTTTTGTGTGTGTGTGTGTGTGTGTGTGTGTGTGTGTGTGTTTCAGGTTATGGAGCTGAAAATTCATGCAAAGCATTCATTACGCCCTGAATTAACCCAATGAAAAAATGAAAATATAATTAGATTACCCAAATGGAGTTTTGCAGAAGACTTACAAAAAACGTTTCCATTATCCAGATAGGAATATCATAGAATGTCATAGATAACACTTGGAATTATTGTAGATTTCCTTTCAGAGCTTCCAACTGACAGATGACTTGGGCCTTTTCTCTGATATTGTATTAATATAATAAAAGCTCTTTGTAACACTTACCTTCTCTACTTTTACTTCTTACCTTAAGTAATCACTGGTATTTGATCAGCTTAAAATGTCCATATTTTATCTACTCTACAGTTATTTATTAAATGCCTTCTGGAAGACACTTTATTGAGGACATGAGTCTGTGATTTTCCAACTTGCCAGCTTTTTTTCAGTAAAGTTTTTTGTTGGCCTGTCACCCTGTCTATCCCTTGATTGGCCTTCGAGCTGCAGTGGAAACCAAACTTCCACAGTAATAATTGGATGGAACCAGGCAGGAATAGACAGCTGGTCTAGGAAACTTTTCAGTAAGCTCCACTGCCAATAGGACATTTGGTCCTGGGGTGTAAAAAACATCTGGCAGGGGGCAACCGGGGGAGAGCCCCAGAAGCTCTCCCTGTTGGCTACCCAGGGCTGCTCACCCAGCCCGGGTGGCCCAGGCCATGGGCAGACGGAGGAAGAAACAAGGGCCAAGCCAGTTGATTGATCAGATGCCGTTTATTCCATTCTCTCCCTGCGCCTATTCCAGTCTCTCTGAGCTCCCCATTTCTCCTGTCTCCTCTCTCTCCCCAGGACTCTTCCTCCCTCACTCCTCACTCCTCCATCCCTGCTCTCTGGATTCTCTCTCTTCTTCACTAGTCTCTCCCCCTACTTGTCTCTCTCCACCTTGCCCTCTGGGCTACACACAGTCTGGTAGCAAAATCAACATAAAAAAGCCCTTCCAGAGGGCCACCAAATTCAATGGAAACACCACCTAGGGGCATTCCAAAGCCCTTCCTGAGGGCCTACAGGCAAAAAAAACTCTTAAGGTGTTTTTCTCATTTCCTCAGTCCAAAAACTCCATCAACATCTTAATATTAGTTATTTTTTATGGACACAGTAAGAGATACATTGAGGCTTGTAAGGCAGCTCTCCTGGGAACATCTTGCCACAGACTCAGACCACAGCACTCAGGCCAGATTAATCATTCCTAAACCTAGCAGGGTCCGAATTTAGTTATTATTTTTTGGATCGTGACAGCACTTGTCCATGACCAAGCTTTTAACTTACAGTTAAGCATTAGGCACCTTGGCCAGGCCCATTTCGATGCCAGGGTAGCACAGAGCTCACCTCTTGCCCTGGGTCCGTCCCGTCCCTTGATGGGACCCTGCTTTTGGGGGTGCTAGGAAGTAAGGGCAGCTGATGCCTCATTTACTTCCTAGCATCTGTGATGGAGAGAGAAAAGCTGCCCAGAAGGAAAATAACATGTAGAGTCAAATGTTACAGGTTACAAAGTTACAAGTACCAGGTTACAAAGCATAGCATTTGCTAAGTCTTTCTGTGCCCATACAAAAGGACATGGCTCTGAATAAATTATACAAAGGACTCAAGGAGGAGAGAAAAACAATATTTACAAGTCAACAGAACACGAAGAAGGAAGTTACAAATAAACACAGAAAAGTTCCCAATAAACCTAAACTACCTGAAGCTATGTTATCCTACACTGGGGATTTCCAAATTTTCAATATCTCTGATGTCTTTAGGAAGTCATAAAAATAAATCACTGCTCTTCTCTGCATACTCTCTAATTCTGCATCTCCAGAGCACATGGTCTGTATAAGACTATTTGAATTGTTACTCAGTGAAAGTCAACTGGAAAAAATCTGAAAATACTAGTTAATATAATCACAGATAGGTATTAAAATCTTTTTTAAAAATTATTTATTTTTATTGAATCACCATGTGGAAAGTTACAAAGCTTTCAGTCTTAAATCTCAGTTACACAATGCTCAAACACCCATCCCTTCACCAGTGCACATACTCCACCACCAAGAACCACAGTAAACCTCCCCCCAACCCTCCCACCCCCCCAGCTCCCTACCCTGCCTGTGTAGCTGATAAATTAAAATCTTTATCAATTCTGTTTTACCTCCATACTAATAAAAAAAATCTAGGAAAGCCATGTCAATCACTTTGACTATTTAGAAAACAAGGATAAATTTTGAGTAATAAACACTTCTAGCTTAAACTTCTTTCATTCAACTTTTTGACCATTGGGACCTGCTTATTTCAAATGAAATCACTGTATTTTGAACCAGCTGTCATTCATCAAAACTGTCTCAGATTTGAACATCTATAAATAACATAAATATTGATCTAATAATCTGATAATCTAATAATTCAACTCAGAAATAAAAACAAAGGTAGGGAGAAAAACATGCATTCAGATGCAAAAATTAGTTTCTCAGTTTTAATTAAAATTTCAGATACTAGTAAAAAAAATACTTGAATTGCCAATATTTAGTAAAGAAAACAGGAGAATTTTCTTTGATTTAATGTTACTTGGTCTGTACTTGTTAGGCGGTCACACCCAGGGACTGCCCCCAGCACCGTGTAATCCGTGTAATCCCGTCAATGGTTTATAGCCTACTTCTCCCTCTGGGAGAACCTGGCAAACTACGGAGAGTTTCCTGCCCACATGGGAGAGCCTCGAAAGGTCCCTATGGTGTATTAATATGCCAAAACCAGTGACAAGCTGGGTCTCATTCCCCTGACCCTTAAAGAACCTCCAATACAGTATCATTGTGAAGGATAAGTAGAGAATGGCTTCTAAAATCTCAAGGCTTGGATGAATGGAGACATTACTGAGACCACTCGAAAAATTTGACAATCTACGGGATAATGATGAGGATTTCTTCAAACAGTTTCTGATATCATACCTTCATTTGTAAGACAGTTTAACTCTTATTGAACATGGTCTTTGTCTACATGATAAGCCCTAGAGCTGGTCAGTCAATTTTTTTGTGATTTTTTTTGGGGGGATGGGTGGGAGGTCACATCCAGATGTGCTCAGGGTTTGCTCCTGACTGTGCATGTAGGGATCAATTCTGGCAAGTTGGGGAACTATATGGGGTGCTGGGGTCTGAACTGAGGTCAGCTGAATACAAAGCAAGTACCTTAACCTCTGTACTATCGCTCCAACCCCTAGTCAATCATTTTTTTGAGATCGAGGAACCAAATGCAGTTCTTGTCAACCAAATAAAAACAAACAACAAAAAGAACAAAAAACAACAAGAAAGAAGCCTTAATCCAATTATTTCCTTTTCATGAAGTTCGCAAAGACCTCAAACAAAGGCTTGAGCAGAACAAAGTGGGATCTCTTAACTTACTTCCTGTAGATCCTTAACTATAATAAGTCCATTTTAATTTTTTTAGGTTCCTTGTATTGGTATGGTCTTTGCAACTCAAGAGAGTTCCTTATCGACACCAAAATCGTAAGATATAATATCCTCTCAGGGTTAAAAATAAACCTGCTAGCCACAATATTTTTCTATTCATCATCATCATCATCATCATCATCATCATCATCATCATCATCATCATCATCATTCCATTGATCGTCGAATTTCTCGAGCGGTCTCTCAGTAATCTCTCCATTAGTACTATCCCTGAGATTTTAGAAGCCTCTCTCTTCTCAGCCTTCCCAAGGATGCCACACTGGAGGCTCTTTCAGGGTCAGGAGAATGAGATTCAGCTTGTTACTGGCTTTGGCATATGAATACACCATGGGAAGCTTGCGAGGCTATCCCATGCGGGCAGGAAACTCTCAGTAGCTTGCCAGTTTCTCCCAGAGGGAGAAGTAGGTTATAAGATATTGCTTCTCAGCCGCATGCTTCTGGGAGCTTGCTTTTAAGTCTCTGGATGTTGGCCGTTGATGGGATTACACACACCTGGGTTCCTCTGCCAGTACCTTCAAGTGTGAGGCTTGTTGAATGTGTGGAGAGGGACCTTGTGCATGCCTGTGGCTAGGTTCCGGAGGTCTTCGGCTGCTGGGAGCTCTGCTTGGGGTGGGGAGGGAAGCTGGAGCCCATCCCCTCTGAGGGGGCCCTTGAGAAGACAGCCAGGATTGTGGGCTGAATTTGTCCATGCTCTTCTATTCTTCATTTTTTGTAAATTTAATATCTTCCCAGTAAAATTTTTGATTGAAACAAAATTTTTTATAAGCCTAAAACCAGTTTTAAAAAATCTCCCAACTTACTTGTGATCCAACAAACAAATAAATACTTTGTTATTTATCTGAAAGTTAAAAATTTTATTCACCATAAGACAGAATGAAAGGAAAGAATCATCAAATTTATCAATGATAGCTAAGTCTTGAGTATTTTTGAGTGGAGAATTGTTATCACATCCTTTGATGTGTCCTGCTTTTGCCCTTCTTTCTGAATGAAATAAAAAGATAGACTCTAAATCTCATAACACTTAAAACTAAGACAAACATGAACTGTGCAAACTCTCCACTTCAGAGAGAGACCCTGAAATTACACACATAATACATAACACAAAGCCAGGGAGGTATATGAATAAAGCACCCAGGAAGTCTCTTTTAATGGAACAGGGGTCACGGGGTAATTAGAACTCCCATTTTTCTAGCTAAGGGACACCTAGAACTTTAAAATATACTATATTGCACCTTTTGCTGATATTTTTTAATGATACATCTTGTCTTTCTTGTTACTAGTTAAGGAATAGCTGAACATGATGGCATGTACTTCAAAGTCCAACCTAGTGTTATCCTTCTAGGCCTCTCAGGAGGTGGTAAGATTTCATTTTTATCAGAATTTTCTTTCAGAAGTGCACTTTGCTCCCCTGGAAATAACAAACACACATAGAGCTGATTCCAGGAGTCCTACAGGAGTCTACAACTATTGCCACTCTCAGAAAGTGCTCACAGAATTTCCCCAAGTCCACAGGGAAATCAAGATCAACAGAGTGGAAAGGAGTTTCATAGATGTGCATTGCAAGACAACTTTCCTCTTTCAAAGACACAAAAGTGGCCATAAACACGTGATTCATCAACTTACCCTCCAGGTGTTTCTCTGACCCTGGGTCGAATGGAATGATAGGAACTTGGTGTCAGTCTCAAAGACTGTCATAGAACCTGCAGGTCTTGAAACTCTTGCCTGACTTCCCTTCTAACGTGTTTCATCTATGTCAAGGATATAGACATAATTCTCAGAACTGAGACACTTGTTTGATTAAATAACTGAACAAAATATCTGAGTTGTCAAATTCTCAAGAAGTTCCAAAGGCAGGATTGTAAAGCTGCAAAACTCTCGTCATCCCTCAAATTAATCTTGAGCAAAAGTTTACTTTAATGGGAATGATCTTGAAGATAATACATAGATTACCTTTGCAGGGATCCTTTTCTGTTGTGTTAGTTTCTTCTGTTCTAGGCCTGACCAGGACAACATTGATCAGCAGGAAGCAGGAAGTTCTAAGTCAATGGGCTGTTTACCACCAGGCAAGGGAAACAAACAACTGATAGTGGAGACTTGAAACTTGTCCAAAGAAGAGAAACAGCAAAGTCCTAGACCTTGATCTTGTCTTATTCTGCCCTCCAACCAAAAGCAAAAAATGAAGGACAGTGTTCCTAATTTTGTCTAGATAAGGTGTGCCTAAGTATACCAGCCCATGAAATAATTCATTGCTTTCTCTGGAGTCCACTGTGACCAACTTATCCTTTCTTCACTTTTATTTCCCTATTAAAACCCCTTATTGTTATAGCAAACATTTAGTTATTTGAAAATATGAATCCATATTTTTCATCTTGATGTCTTGTTGTTAATAAAGCTGTTTATCAATCACTAACAATGCCATTGAACACTAGAAAAATATCTTTGATCTATAGATTGAAACAGTGACCAACAACCCAGGCTCTAAGTAAGGTGATTTGAAAAAATGTGGCCAATAAATTATACAGTCTATTAGAAGAAAATTATTAAGGATAAAATATTAAACAATGAACAGTATCACTTGTCATCCCGTTGATCTTCGATTTGATCGAGTGGGCTCCAGTAATGTTTCCATTTGTCCCTGTCTCGTGCTAGTGTAGCCCAATGGTATCTCTTGCTCCAGGAACAGGAAGAACCTCAAACCATTCATTCAGGGTTTTGAAGAAGTCTGACCATCTCATTGGTGGGTGGCCAGATGGTCTTTTGACGTCCCGAGGAATCCAGTCGGTTACAGCTCTAGTCTGGCAGTCGTCTCTGAATCGCATTACGTGTCCGGCCCATCTCATTTTTGAAGCCTTGACAAATGAGACAGCATCCTTGATTCTTGACCATCAACAGAGGTCAGAAATCTGGATTCCTTCTCTCACTTGAGTGAAACATGATACTCCAAGCATAGCTATTTCAACATGTCTTTGGGATACCCGAATAGTGTTTTCATCCTGTTTCCGTAGGGCCCAGGGCTCTGAGGAGTATGTTAGTGCAAGAACAGTGGAATCGAAAAGATATGCCCGCAGCCGGAGTTTCTTTGTCCTCTTAACCACTTCTTCAATGCTCTTGAAGGCATTCCACAGTGCTGTCTTCCTCCTGTGCAGTTCTGACGCCAAGTCGTTCATGTTGAGTTCTCAACCCAAGTACACATAGCTGCTGTGTTCAAGATGTTCATTCCATTGAGAGCAAATGGTACATCAGGTACTAGTTCGTTTTTTATGGGTATCGTTTTGGTTAGATTCAGTTGCAGTCCGACCTTTCTACACTTGAGGTCAAAGTCAGCTAGCATTTGTGCCACTTGGCCAATTTTCCAATGTTTGGTGTTATTAGAATGATGTCATCATCAAAGTGGAGATGGTGTAGTTGCCAACTGTAAAAAACTAAGGCTTGCCGAGGGGCGAGTGCACTCACGGGCTCTCCGGGCGGCTCTGTCTCACCGCCCGCGTTTGGTGCTCTGGAACCGCAGTGTGTGGACTGGATCGGGACGGCCGGTGGTCAAGGACAGGCGAAGGAAGAACGAGGACCAAGCTGGTTGCTGATTAGTTACCGTTTATTCAATCTTCCATCTTTCTCATCTCCAGCACTCCCAGCTCCGGCCTCTCTCTGGATCAACTGTCTCCTCTTTTCGCTTCTCTGATCTCTCCTCCTACTTGTCTCTCCCACCTTGCCCTTTAGGCTACACCCAGCCAGGTAGCAATATCAACATAAGAAAGCCCTTCCTGAGGGCAGGGCATTCCAAAGCCCTTCCTAACTCTTAAGGTTTTTTTCTTTACCTTACTTAGTCCAGGAACTTATTAACATCGTAATACTAGTTATTTTTGTATGGACATAGCAAGGGATACATTGAGGCTTGCAAGGCAGCTCTCCTGGCAACATCTTGCCACAGGCTCAGACCACAGCACTCAGGCCAGATTAATCATTCCTCACCCTAGCAGGGTCCGAATCTAGTTATCTCTGTTTAGATCATGACAACATTTGTCCATGATCAAGCTCTTAACTTATAGTTAAGCATTAGGCACTTTGGCCAGGCCCATCTTGATGCCAGGGTAGCACACAACTCACCGCTTGCCCTGGGTCCTTCTCGTCCCATGTCGTCGGGACCCTGCTTTGGGGATGCTAGGAAGTAAGGGCAGCTGAGGCTTAGGTCAAGAGAACAGATGCCCTGGAGGAAAATATGTAGAGTCAAATGACTCCCAGGTTACAAAAGCATAACATTTGTTAAGTCTTCCTGTGTCCATACAAAAGGACTTGCTATGAATAAACTATGCAAAGGACTCAAGGAGAAGAGAAAAACATTATTTACAAGTCAACAGAACACTAAGAAAGAAGCTACAAATAAACAAAGAGGAATAGGAGCACTGTAACGGGAGTAACCCAATAAACCTAAACTACCTGAAGCTATGTTATCCTACAGCCAACCATCTACCTTCACTCCCATTCCTTCCCATTCTAGTCCTTGCATGACGTTTTCAAGGGAGGCATTGAAGAACTTTGGTGAAATGGTATCGCCTTGCTGAACCCCTTTCTTTACGTCAGTGATCACTTCCTTGCAGAATGGTGAGATCATGGTGGTAAATCTGTAATACAGCTCGCAAAGAACCTTGATGTACTTAGTTTGATGCCCAATAATGGACCTCATCCACCTGACACTGAAAGAGCCCCCAATACGGCAGGGTTAAGAAGGATGAGCGAATCACGAATCACGAATCACGAAATCCCAATGATTGTCGAATTTGTCGAGCAGTCTCAGTAACCTCTCCATTCGTCCTATCCTTAAGATTTTAGAAGCCTCTCTCTACTCGGCCTTCCCAACAATGACACACTGGAGGCTCTTTCAGGGTCAGGAGAATGAGATCCAGATTGTTACTGGCTTTGGCATATGAATACATCATGGGAAGCTTGCGAGGCTCTCCCATGCGGGCAGGAAACTCCCAGTAAGTAGCTTGCTAGTCTCTCCAGAGGAAGAAGTAGTTTATAAGATATTGCTTCGCAGCCGCACACTTCTGCAAGCTTGCTTTTAAGTCTCTGGATGTTGGCCATTGATGGGATTACACACACCTGTGTTCCTCTGCCGGTACCTTCAAGTCTGAGGCTTGTCCGAATGTGTGGAGAGGGTCCTTGAAAATGGCTGTGGCTAGTTTCCGGAGGTCTTTGGCCGCCGGTAGCTCATCTCGGGGCAGGGAGGGAAGCTGGAGCCATCCCCTCTGAGGGGCCCCGGGGAAGACAGCCAGGCATGCGGGCAAGAGACTAAGAAGGATGAGCAAGGAGAGGCTGATAAAATCTCATGGACAAACTAGACTGCCAAAACAAAGAAAGATTGAAATGACTGTCTGTACTTTGAACGCAAGTACGCTGGCATTGAAGCATCTATTGAGGACCTGATGGTGCAAGTACAGAAGATCAAGTACAACATCATTGGTCTGACCGAAACAAGAAGGCATCGATCACATCATGCCATTTTCGACACTGGAGAGGAACTTTTCCTCGGAACATGCAACAAAAGAGGCATCGGTGGCATTGGTGTCCTTGTCAACACAAACTTGACCATGAGCATTGATTCATTCGAATGTCTAGCAACCCAAATCGGACTATTATCTTGAATAGATGTGGCTCACTGCTGGTAGTTTCTATGTCCTTCTATGCACCAACATCCAACTACGATGAAGAAGAAATTGAAAAGTTCTACATGAAGCTGGAGAAGTTCTACGAAGAAGACCACACCTTCTACAAGACCATTGTCGGTGATTTTAATGCCAAGATAGGACCGAGAAGGTCACCTGAAGAACTCCACATTGGGACCCATGTCCTAGAATGGAACGAACAGGGTGAAAGACTCACTGAGTTCATCATGTCAACCAAACCATCCATGGTAACTCACAATTCCAGAAAAAAAATGAACAGTAGTGCTAATGCTAATGTGATATTGTAATTTTAAAACCAAATTGTCAAGGAATGTTTGAAATTTTGGTGTAGAATTTGAAATGTTTTCCAAGGTTTTTTCCTTAAATTTTGGGAGAATGAAATTGTCATTAAGTGATAAAGAACAGTCACTGTCATTGTCATTGGTCGGCTGAGTAAAAGGCAAATGCCCTACTGCTGTGCAATCGCTCCAGCCCAAAAAAACAGTAGATATAAGAAAATCAGAAGTGTTTTGTATGCTTGTTGGGAGGCAATTTCAGTGTTTTTGTCTATAAGGCCAATGTCCTGCCCTCTGAAACTATCTCTCCAGCCCTCCAAAACAGGAGATTTTAAAATACATTGAGCTTCCAATTTGTTATTGGAATAAAAGCAGACTAATACATAGTTACATATATAAAAATATGGAACTAGGGAGGTTTAGTATTAAGATTTAGGTTTGACAGTCAGAATAAATATACTTTTAAAAACCTAGCTACTGTAATCAGATCAAGGAAGTAGAGAAAAAAACAGTGCCAAAGTCTAAGTTCTTAAACTCTTTTTTTGTTTGTTTGTTTGTTTTGGCTTTTTTTTTTTTTGGCTTTTTATGGGTCATAGCCTGTGATTCTCGGGTATTAGGGCTGGATCTCAGGAGTTATACTTGGCCGTGCACAGAATGACCATATGGGATGCCAGGGATGAAACCCTGGTCGGCCGCATTTGCAAAGCAATAGCTCTCCCCACTGTAAGACCACTCTACCCCCCAAGTTCTTCAGCTCTTAAATAGAAAGAGAAGAGGAATATAGTAAGTGGTTAGCAAAATCATTGAGAAGTATTAGCTAGTGAGGAAGAGGGAAACTGACATGAGTTGTTCCAAAGAATAAAGAGAAAAAGTTCATGGAGGAAGGGTAATAATCAGAATGTGTGAGGGTACTAGCAGAGCAAGTGAAATAAGAACTGAGAACTGAATATTGTGCTCAGTAACGCACATGCTTGTCAATAAAAGCACTCATGGGGCAGATAACCTAATTCAAGTGGGTATGAGATAGAAAGACAGGAAGGGCTTGGTGTCAATGACTAATGACAACGATGAGAAGTCTTTGTTTGGTTGAGAGGACTAAGAAAAGAGGAGGTCAATGAGGAGCTGTAAGGAGATATGCGTTGAGAGCTCTTAAAATGATTTTTTGAATGTTTGTATGTGCTAAGTAATGGTAATTCATATTTCTCAGCAAATATGGAGTAAAAATATTTAAAAGCAAATAAAGCAGACAGGCGTTTGAAGAGTTTAGGGATAGAAACTGAATACCCAAGATCCAAATGCTTGGATCATTCAGAACAATGCTGACTATGATTCAAAATAGTCAGTAGTGAACCTGTAAGAATATCAAGACGTAAGGGTGACTTCAAGATCTTCAGGTACTTTTTAATTCAGTTTATTTTAACTTTTCCTTTTTTCACTTTCTTAGTTCTTTCCTGCCATTGTGAAATATTTAAGGTAAATTATTGGCTCATATCAGACTAACTTAACCAATTTAAGTTATATTTGAGATATGAAAATAATATTTACTTAAATATTATTCCAAGTGATTATGTACTCTGACAACCTTTTAAATTAAATTCAGTTACAATTTCTGGAAACTTTTTCCTCTACTGCATGTCTTGCCATAACGTACACACATTTCTTACTTTTCACTCTTACTGGTACGATTTTTGCTCCGTTGTCAAAGTTCAAGTCTGTTATATCTAGTTCTAGCCTTATATCTTAGTATTCTGTTTGCAGGTGATTATTTTTTGTCTCTGTCTGAGTTTCATGAACTCAGCTTTATGACCGTATTATGGAAGCATGTGTTTTCCTCATGAAAATTATCATTTCCTCGCTTTCATTTTTGCAGCATAAAATTTGTTTGAAAGTCAATCAAGTATTTTTTCAGACTGAAATACATGCTATGGACTATCTTATCATTACATTGAATTTTATTTATTTTTCACTGAAATAACATTGATTTATAGAACTTTATATGCTTTAAGAGGAAATTTCACATATCTTCAAATTATGTTATCACAGGTATGTACTATCAATGTAATAGAATCTCATTACAGTTTCTGGTACCATCACTGTTTCTCTCTGTGTCTCTGTCTCTGTCTGTCTGTTTTTCTGTCTGTCTCTCTCTCTCTCTCTCTCTCTCTCTCTCTCTCTCTCTCTTTCTCTGTCTTTGTGTCTCTATCAAACTTGATTCTCAATCTTGAGTCCAAAGAATTGTTTACACTTGGTTTTTCTAGTCTCTTGATTTACTTTTCTACTTTGCACGTATGAGTGATATATGTTCTTTTTATTTTTATCTAATTTAATTCACTTATTGTAATCTCCTTTCTGTCCCATATGTACTATTCCAAAAGGTAGATACATTTTTGTGAATGTCTTGTATTCTATTGTATAGATATATGACGTATTATTTTTCCACTCACCTGATGTTGGACATTTGAGCCGTTTTCAGAACTTGGTTATTATAGCTGGTATGAACACAGGTGTGGATTATAATAGAAACACGTCAATGATCTCTGTAAGGATTTAATCTCAATATTTTTTTTTGGTTGCCAGAGATTGAGGGAAAGGAGAATTTAGGAGCAAGTGTTTCATTGTTTGTTTTTTGATTGTTTGTTTTATGATTTCATTTATTTGTGATTCTATTAGAGCTTCGAAATCATGAGATATGTGCTGTACCCTGAGCTATATCCCTAAACTCCTTAATTGCTGTTTGGTAAAAAATGAACAGTTGCTTCTCTTCTGTATATTTCCCTTCACTCTATCATTAACAGAAATAGAAGAATGGGTATTTTTGTTTATTTATATATATATATATACGCTGCTAGTGTACAACTACTATGGCATTATGTACAGGCACAAAACAATTTGTTGAAGAGAAGATGCCTTAACCCATATGGAATGATCTAGAACATTATTCCTCACTACTTGACCTTAAAAGATTTTGTAAACTTTGTACTTATTGCTATAGTTTTCACATTCTAGTATAAAATCTCCATAAAGATTTTAGTTGTCCTGAGATGATTCATGTAGCCTTGAGGATCATGATATCTTGCTTATAATTTTCCAATAATTTTCATCTGATAACCTTTGTGCAATGTTGGCCCTACTCATATGTTCTTTCTGACAAGCAATCACTTAATACTTGACATGATTGAAGACATATAAAAACAAATGTAGAGTTTATAAAAAGAAATCATAATTTATCAATGACTAGGTGTTTCGGGTAGCCAAAATAGAGTAGAATAATTAAAAACCTCCTACCCATACATCCTATTTCATTTTTTGTGAAGGCAATATGTCAAGTATGACAACAAAGTAAAAGAAAAAGAAAATAAAGCACCAAAAATCATAAAAGTTAATTATCTCATAGTTTGGACTTTACGCCCTAATAATTAACACTGACTTCTTATATTTAAGATTTACCTTTATCATAATACTAAATGACAATATATATGTTAAAATGCAAGTGACCTTTGATAATGGGAAGACTTAATTGAATTAAGACTTAATTTTGCTTAGTTCAGCTTTATTTGGTACATTTATTTTAATTAGAAAGCAATATTATAATTTACTAATAAAGTGTTTCTTTACAATCTGAGGGACAAGAAATAAAATATACATTGTATTTCTGTAGCACACAGAAATGTTTTGATGTGTGAACCTCAAAATGATGAAATAAACAATTTACTATTTCTACTATCTTTTTCCAGATAAATAATTGCATCCTAGTCCTGAATTCTAAACCTGTGAAAGTTGTCACATGCTGAACCTGTCATCATTATCTTCCATTTACTTTTGCTATTTTTATTTTATTACATTCTCACTTCATGTAGTTTGGGCTCTCTATCATCTGACAAAATATAAATTGCTCTGATATTTACATGAATGGAAAAAAATTGCCTGTAGCTATTTAATTAATAGATCTAATAATGATAGCAGTTTTTAGGCTAATTTTGTGGACAAAAGAGAATTTTTTTATAACTTATTTATTTCTTAATTGGTGAGTCACAGTGAGGGTACAGTTACAGATTCACACATTTTCGTGCTTTTTTTTTCCTCATGCAATGTTCGAGAGCCCATCCCTCCACCAGTGTCCATTCTCCAGCACTATGAACCCAGTATCCCTCCCACCCCTCTATCTCATCCCCCCCACCCCGCTCTGTCTCTGTAGCAGAGCATTCCAATTTGTTCTTTCTCTCTCTCCTTTTGGGTGTTGTGGTTTGCAATAGGGGTATTGAGTGGCCATCATGTTCAGTCTCTTGTCTACTTTCAGCGTGCATCTCCCTCCCCACTTGGGATTTCCAATCACATTTTACTTGGTGCTTCCCAAAAGAGAAAATTTTATTATATTCTTTCCTCTCTTTCAAATTTGATTGAAGGGGTTCTACACGTTGCTCAGGGTGCCTTTGGGTCATTTATGCCAACTGTATAGGTCTAGGGGTGAGGTCAAACTCTTTCCCACCTGTGCTGTGACCAACCATGGCCTCATCTGATGGTACTCTGGGACTCAGGTAACTGGGCCTAGCACATGCAAGAGGTGAGTCCCAGCCTTTTGAGCTACCTTCATAAGCTTTTCCCCAAACTTGTCTTTATTTTTGTATCTTAGTTGTGTTTATATTACAGTTGATAACCCAACTTTGATACATTATCAATACTATAGCACATAGTTTACAAAATAGTGTTCACTTTGTGTGGCATATCCCATAGGTTTTCCCATGTAAATAATGACATGAATTCACCATTAGAATATTATGCAGAATATTTTTCTTGCCTTAAAATTCCTCTGTGTTCACTCTTGTTACCCTTTTTTATTTCTAAACTGTTGGCAATCATTTATGCTATTTATTTTCTCTAGAGTTCTATCTTCTGTAGAGTCACTTTGACATACCAGCAGTATGAGGAAATTGCCAGAAATGATGCAAAATTATTCTGATTACTTGAGTTTTGTTTAAAAAATAATCATTGTATTAAAAATTAATTTCTTAAGCTGTGCAATTCTAAATGGGATATTCAAAATGATACATTTGTTGATATTGTCCAGAAGTTAACAGGTTACTTATTGTCTTCTTGTCAATTGTGATTCATAGAATGTTTTCCTGGAAAACACTTCAGTCTATAATACCAGCATAATAATATTCCTATTGACTGACTGGATTTGAATATTCTATAGATGATATTAAAATTCACTACGCAATTGGATGTAATGTCTGTATATGTGCTCACATGCACACATGCACACATACATAAATTTTCAACTTAATCCAAAGTGTAACAATTTTTTCTCCATCAATTTTCTACCAGATTTTCAAGGCATTTCTTTTTCCTCCCTTCCTCTTTTTTTTCCTCCCTTCCTCTTTCATATCACTTTTCCCTCCTTTCTGTTGGCAGTCTTTTCTTCAATATTTGTCAAGAAATTCCTGTCTCAATTTCCCCTGTCTTTTCTCATTCCTGCTGGCTATTGATAATAAATAATTACTTAGCACCCATCAATACAAAGTAAGTTATATCTACTTTTTAATAGTATAGCTATTGCAATAAAATTAAAGTGTCCCACCCACAAGTCACACATTGAAATCCTAATACTCAGTGTAGTGGTTTTAAAAAGTGGAAACTTTGTAGGTGATAAGGTGATATTACCCTTATGAATGGAATTAATGCTCCTCCAGAAGGCAGTACAGAGAGCTTTTCACCACCACCTGTCATATAAGTTTCTGAAAAAAACAAAACAAAACAAAACCTAGCAAAAAAACAACCAGTCACCTAAAACCATAAAATAGTCCTTCATCAGATACTAAATTTGGAAGTGTATTTCCTCATCTACAGAAACATAAGAAATAAATGTCTCTTTTTAAACAAACCAACATATGATATTTTTTCTCATAGAAACTTGAGTAAACTTTAATTAATTAAAAATTAAATTTTAATACCGTCACTGTCATCCCGTTGCTCATCGATTTGTTCGAGCGGGCACCAGTAGTGTCTCTCATTGAGAGACTTATTGTTACTGTTTTTGGCATATCCAGTCTGCACGGGTAGCTTGCCAGGCTCTGCCACGCGGCTCAATACTCTCGGTAGCTTGCCGGGCTCTCCGAGAGGGTCGGAGGAATTGAACTCAGGTCGGCCGCGTGAAAGGCGAACACCCAACCCCTGTGCTATTTTAATAAGAGGATTATTTTTGAAAAACACATTCAAGGATAATTAATTAAAAATGATAATCAGCAAATGAAACGCTGTAATAATATATGCTTTCAAGTATGGAAAAAGCCTTGAAACTGAGAAACGGGTAGAAGTTGGAGAAGTTTTGAGTTGCATGCTCAAAAAAACCTAAATTTCTGTGGAAAGACTTTCAAAGGCAATTCTTTGAGAACCCAAGAAGAAAAATAATGTTTTAGCATTCTCAGAAAGGTCCTTGACTAATTATAAACAATATATTTTAGAAATTTAGACAGCAAAAGCTATTATATCCTGATCTCAGGTAAAAATGCAGAGAAAATTACAGGACAAAATGAAACAGCTTGTTATAAAGGAGCATAAAAGTTGGATGATTTGTGAATTTTTCATTCTAGTCTCTTGTAGAAGGTTTCCTTAGTGAGAGATGAAAGTGTTCATTCTATCTGAGGAGATATCCATGCAAAGAGTTGGAAGAATGGTCTGTTACTTTTACTAATTATAGTGAATGTGATAAGATATTTAATTTTAGGCATAATAAGTAAGCATAGCCGAATCTGAAGATATGAAAATTCTACCCACATACTTTATAAAATACTAATGATATAGTGAAGTGAACATTGGATAAGATTTGTATGTTCAATATGTAAGAAACCAAAAAGCAAAGAAATCCAGCATGTAGACTTTAAGACTAGGGGAAAATGATTCTTCCTAAGGCAGTTCAGATTCTGAACTTCTACATAGTCCCAGGAGGTAAAGACCCTAGTTAAAGCAGTTTCAAAAGGTGCAGACCCTTTTTTTTGTTTGTTTCAGAAAGCCAAAATACCCCTCTCTGATGTGTGAGCTGTGCCCAGCAGAATTATGGATTTATCATGGAAAACCAAGGCCTGCATCTCTGACTCACATGTGTTGGATATATGAATTGTTCAGGAGAAATGAGATGGGTGGAGTCCCTTACCATGAGTCTATTTCAGCAAAAAGGCTCAAAGTTTGTTGTTCTATGTGCTCCTGAGCTTACTTGCAAACCATTGTGCTTCTCTCTTTTTCTGCTTCTTTGAAAACAGAAATCTTATGAGCGTCTGCTTGCTGTAGACTGGAAGAAGTTCACCACTGATTTGCTTAACAGGTTCACAGCTGGAGGTGAATTTTTGTTTCCAGAAAAATCTTTCCTGGTATTCTGTTATAGCAGCCCAAAATGAGACAGCAATGATTTCTAAAATTGTTTTGAGTTACCACTTCCTTGTTTTGCTACTTCTCAATGATTCCAGTTCCTCTAACCATTTAGCTCATCACCATCTTAAATTTGTCTTAATGAAGAACCCTTAAGGAGGCCTCTTTCCAAATGTCATAGCTGTTCAATTAAGAAGACAGATACACATTAACAACGTCCAAATAAAATCTTCTAAAATAATGTGAAAATTTGCACACAGTTGACACAAAATCCTTATAATTACATCTTCATCTGCATGGTGCTCTTATGGCGATCTGTTCATCCCTTCTTACTTTGAGAACTTCTTGAATGTGGCAGTTTTTCTGGTTCCATTTCTTTTCCTTCATCTTCTCCTTAATGTTTTCTAGCAGTTCCACTGCCAATTCTACCTTGGATAAAGGAAATAGAATAAAAACGCAGTTTAGTTCACTCATCTCCTTTTCTTTCTCCTGTTTCACACCATTGAAAAGCCCCCTGCGGCTCTTCCTCTTTCTTGCAGATCAATACTTCTTGTCTTAGTTTAATGAACACCACTACATTGATCTCTCCCAGCTGCTGTGTTACTTTATGACAGGTTTCTTGGTTACAACTGGCTCTTAGCTGGAGCAATGGAGCACCCTGCCATTCTCTACACAAAGCTGAGTGCTACAATAGAAACCTTATATATAACTGATTAATGGGAGATTTTTTTTCTTCTCTCCATTTGGAAAGAGACAAATAGATTTCTTCCATTTAATTCTTGAACTTCATTTTTGCTTACATTCCTGGAAGAGTTGTTAAAGCAGTGAAAGAATGGTATGAGAAAATAACAAACGCAAGTGACAAATATTTAAAGACTTCCAAAACACATTCTGAAACTTACAATAGCCATATTCGTTATTTTTGCTGGTTATCTTATTACCATAGTAGCAAGTCATTAAAAAAATCTCACTCTCCAGGAAGGCAGAACAGAGCTTACTTTTCCTGACAAATACTCCTATTTCCATTGGCAATGCTCACTCTCTGAGTTGTCCTGTGTTTGCAGCAGAAGAAAGATCCAAGAGCCTAAAATGAAGACAAACATTTCATTGTATGGTAGTGTAGGAAGCCAGGAAAAAGTTTGCCTGTGCCTCTGGGTTCTTTTCTGGCTGTTCTCGCAAATAAATGAACCTCAGAAGTTTAGTAAGAGAAAAAGGTCAAAATTCATCACATATGTACAGACAATTCACCTGAGTGTATATTCTTTAATAGATGGGATCATTTGAGGATTTATTTGCTGAGCTAAGGAATGGGGTAGGATTCTGGGGCATCAGGATGGAGCATATTTCTGCTGTTTTTCATAATGAATCTCAGATGATGAGAAGATGGCTTCATTTGCCAACTTCCCTCTTGTTATTCACTCTACCTTAGCGTGCACTTCTCAGTTAAAAAATATAAAAGGTTAATTCTAGAGATTACGCTAAATTGATGTATATGTATATATATATATATATTACACTACTAAATTTTGGTGAATGAAGGCCTAGGGAATTAATGTGTATTTTGTTTCTTTTTCTTTGTTTGTGGTTCTAGGAATTGAAAACAGGCCCTGGGGCGTGCAGGGCAAGTAATTTACCACTGAAGCACAGCCTAGTCCCTAGGTAATCCTCATTCTCTGAAGTAATAAAAGTTTCTCTTGAGTCTTGCAAGTCCTCATTGACTTTATTTTTACACATGAAGGTGACATGTACTAGGAAAAACTGCTCTGGACATTGAGGAAATGAAAAACTAAACATTTTAGTACCAGTTCAACAGTTCTCTTGATTGTTGCACTTTGAAAGTTTTAATGAATTCTAGTGCTCTAGCAGCTTTTCTCTCTGTTGTTACATTGTATGTACTTGATTAGCAAAACACTGCCTACTCTAAAACATACTAATTAATTTTGTGTTCTGCCTTATTCACTGTGTTCACGTCTTATTGCCTTGTGTACCTGCAAATTATGGCTGTGATCCCTGGTGAACTTCTCTTTTTTACTGCCTGATTGAACAAATGACTAACTTGTCTTTATAATTGGTTTATTATGGGTAAATTACTTTCTGTTTCAGGAGAGTCACACCTGGTGATATTTGAAGGACCAAGGGGTGCTAGGGATGTAATCCAATACTCCAGGGGATAAAAAGAAAATAATAAGCAAAATTTTCAATCTATTTCTCTTGTGGTCCTTGAAAATATTAACTTTTATGCAGCAACTGTCATAGCACAGCGGGTAGGTTGTTTGCCTTGCACGCAGCCAACCCAGGTTCGATTCCTCTGTCCCTCTCAGAGAGCCTCACAAGCTACCGAGAGTATCTCACCCACATGGCAGAGCCTGGCAAGCTAACCGTGGAGTATTCAATACGCAAAAAACAGTAACAAGTCTCACAATGGAGATGTTACTGGTGTCCGCTTGAGCAAGTCTATAAGCAACGGATGACAGTGATACAGTAATACACAGCAACTATATGATCTAGTAGACCAAAAACGTGTGTGGACTATTTCCTGGATTGTAGAATGCTGAGATTTTTGTTTTGTTTTGTTGTATCCATGTGTTATAGAAGAGCTAAGGTAATTCTGTGGATTTTTTAAAACAAAGAACTCATTTCATTGTAGAAAACCTCACCTCCACGATCCAATGATCTTGCAAAGATTGCAATTCCTAACACTATCATTATATTCATTCACTTTTCAACATGTGAATTAGAAGCGGAAGCATACAACTATTTAGATCACAGAACTATTCTTATCTTTCTAAATTGATCTCATCTTACCATATCTTCAGTTGTTCTGTTCAGACACATTGTCTTCATTGATCTAACTCAAAAGCAGTTAACATAATTTCACCTCAAGATTTCACATTCGCTGTTCTTCCTGGTTGATAATGCTTTTCCTAATGGAAATCTACAGGGTGAAATTTCTCTTTTGGTGAGTCTTTGTTCAAAGGCTAGCTTCATCACAAAGGCCTTCAACAATGAATATTTTATAAAATGCATGCTTCCAAGATTCCATTTTCATTCTTTCCTGTTCTATTTATTCGGTTTATTTTCTGTCTCCTCCAATTAGAGTGTAAACTCCCTGAAGTCAGAGTCTTTGTCTATTTTGTTTACCTCACATTATCTCTAAGTAACAGAGGATTGTTAAGAGAGTGAACCTGGATCACATGCCTACTGTTTCACAGGTTAATGAACTGCTGGCACAGAGAATTGAATTAAAGCAGGCAAATATTGATGCATTCTTAGAAAGACAAATTGGGATATTGCATGTACCATTTGATGTAATGATGGCTCTTTCCACACCTTGAACAATGCTCAGAACATGATAATAAATTCTTTCAAAAAACAAGCAAAAGGCCATAGTTAACAGAAGTTTTGAATGGTAAATTCACCATATACATTGCAGAGACAAATATCAATACTACTATCTTTATGGATAAGCAAGCCTTATCAAGGCTCAAAAACTCTTCTGAGGCAGTACTTCATATGTTCAAGATTATGAATACAAAATTTTATATTCTCTGTTGAACCTGGTGGAAAAATAAGAAAGAGAAACAATTTTTAGAGATTTTACTGCTGATATCAACTCTTGAAACTTCTAACTCAGAGCAAATTTCTAGTCATGTTGTTCTTTGTCATCCTAGTAACTATCATATTTTCTGTCATGGTCATCTCTACATTTGTCTCATGTGAAGTGAAGAACTGTTTTTCAAATGCTTTCATAAATGTGAAAATAAAGTTGAATATGCAATTTCAGTGCAGAGCAAGTAAAGAAGGCAAAAATTAATGCTAGTAAAAAAATGCCAAATAATCTCTTCCTTAATTTTACCCTGATGTTTAATTAGAGAAAGACATTAAACATCTGATTGCATGTTTAATATAATTTCCCATTTGTTTTATCTTTTAACATCCCCAAAGAAACTGGCCTAATTTAATATCTGGAAAATGCCTGCTCTAAAGCATTTTCTTTTATCACTTGTATATTTGCAATAATATTTATAACAATTTAATGAGAGGTGATGTGAGATGTGAGAGGGAGGATGAATATAATTTAAAGCCATTTAGCTAATAGAGGCTGTGTTCCTACCCACTTCTGCCAGATAAGCTATGTGGACTTGGAGAAGCTACTATAATCTTTCTGAGCTTCAATTAATTTTGAAGATGGGAAAGATAATACTGACTTCGATGATCTGACAAAAATATTAATGTAAACGAGATATATAAATAGAACCTCAATGTGAAAATATATGACACTGATTTGTTGTAAGGTCAGAGTTGTTTTACAATACTGATTCCTTTTTGTTTTTTGATTCTTATTTAAAATGATTTTTCACACATTTTTAATGAAAGCACCATGATTGACAAAGTTGTTCATAGTTAAGTCTGAGACATGTAATACTGCAGCACCTATTCCGCTACCAGTGTCAACTTCCCTTCACCAACTTTGTCAGTTTCCTCTAATCTTCTCCCCACCTCCCTCCAGCCTGACCTTTAGACAGGCACCTTTCTAAGTTTTGTTGTTCAGTTTGGGACTCTTGATTGACTCTTGATTTCACTGTTGCTGACTGTGTGTGTTAGATATTTGGCTCTGTCATTCCTTAACACCAACTTTATTCCTGACTCCCCTGACCTGGCCCCTATGCTTCTCATCCATCTGTCTCTCCTCCCTTCCACTCTTTCTTTCCTTCCCCACCCGCCCTGTACTCTGGGTCAAAGTTGATCAGGGTATCCTGCTTTAAAGCATTGTATTCCCTCATGCACTTATTCTAAATACCACATATAAGTGATATCATTTTGTGTTTCTCCTAATTCTTCTGGTTTAGTTCATTTAACATGATATCTCCCAGCCCATCCATATTGCTGTTTATTACATTATTTCACCATTACTGACAGTTGTGCAGTATTCTATTGTTCAAATATACACCACATCCTCATGATCCACCTATCTGTTGTCGGACATCTAGGTTGATTCCAAATCTTAGCCGTTGTACTGAGCGCTGCAATGAATAAATGTGTGCGTATGTTCTTTTGAATGAATGTTTTTTTCTTTTCTGGGAATAGATACCCAAATGTGGAATTGCCGGATCATATGTAAGCTCAGCTATGAGTTTCCCTTATCATTTATTAAAGCACATATTGGGTATTTACTGTGTTCTCAACTAAGGAGTCTAAAGGTGAAGATGACTTCAACATAGTTCTGGATATCTGGTTATTTCAGAGCTTGTTCTCATTTCAACTATATCTGAAATTCCCACACACATGTTTCCTTAGCTACTTTTTTAAGTGATATACTGTAATGAGATAACCAGATTTTATTCATATAACCAGTTTTAACACAAGTTCACTTTAGAAAATAATTTCTGCAGAATACCTATTTATTTTTTAAAAGTTTGTACACTCAAAAATGCCCTTGCTTCTTTTTAAAGCTGAAATGAAATACATCATACTATAATTTAGCTTCCCAGTCTACCGCTTATAAATGATTATACCACATACTAGAGATTTCCCCTATACCCGACAATTCATTACATTGAATGGCACATGCAATATCCCATCTGTCTTTGAGTACATCAGTAATGGTCTTCTTTGATTGAACTCTCTAGACCAGCAATTCATTAACCTGCAACACACCAAACCTGTTATTTCATTATTGCTTCTTTAATGCTTCTCTCCTATTCAGAATTTAAGATAAAATTTTTATTTTTGCTTGAGTATTTGGATTTATATGACATAATTATTTTTATTTAAAATAGATGTTTTAATTTTTGTAGACATTGAACTTTCAATTTAAGGTTGTAAGAAAACTTAGTCATTTTTGTGAAATAAGCATCAATATTGTCACAAAATTTTCCTTACTATTTTATCACATTTCCCGTCCTTCCTTTACATTAATAATACTTTCATTTCATTTGCTTACTTAATTTAATTTTTTGTGAGTTGCAATGGAAATTAAGATTATTTTCTTCTTCATTATTTTGATATTATATTGTGGACTGGTTTGTTTGTTTTCGATGACTGAAAGTGACAGAAAATGAATTATGAGCTGTTACTTATAACTAGAAGTTGTAACATCAACTGGTGTTACTAATCTATTTCAGTACCTCTGTGACTTTATATTGATTGTACGTCTTTCTCCATCTCTATTTCCACAAAATTATTTTTGCATAAATATTAATTGAGAATCATGTCATTGTTCCTTAAGAGTTGACATTCTGCTGGGTAGGAAATAAATTAGTGAAAAGAAGTGATAGTTTTATATTTCTTCACAAAAGCTGTACAAACCTCATTAATGTAGTGTATTATATTGAGTTTGAACAACCTGTCAAATACAGATAAGAGTATATGACAAGAGTAGTACAGAGAGGGACATATGTGAAAGAAGTCTAAGAATAAGATTTAATATTTATATGTAGATTTATTTTACTTTTTAAATTTTTCATTGAGTTACCATGAGACACATAGCTGTGAAATTATTCATGATTGGGTTTCAGTCACACAATGTTTCAATATCCATCCCTTCACCAGTGTACAATTTCCACTACCAATGTCCCCAGTTGTCCTTCCGCCATATGTAGATTTAATTCCTTAGCTTCTTGGTTGTAGGTGAAACTACTAGGTTTATTTGTTAATAAAGAAATATAAATGTAAAGGCAGACATTAGGATGAAAAATATACCCTGAGTGGGGGGAAAGCACTTTGGACACATATTTAAGAAAAATCTACAGGGACCAGTGAGCATTAGTACAGGGGTTAATGCTCAGGTCTTGCACATAACTGATGTGGATTCAATCCCTGGCACTTCATATTGTCCTCTGAGATCCATCAAGAGTGATCCCAGAACAGAGGGACATTAATAAGCTCTGAGCACTTCTCTGTGTTGTACCGTATCCCTTTCCTCCCCCCAAATAAAATATAAACAATTTGCTGAAATTATAGTAATCAGATAAGGGAGAGTAAAACATGATGTATTAAAAGTCAAAAAAAAAGTTTCAATGATTTTAAATATTTTATACTGAGGATACAAGTCAAAGGTGTTCTACTTGATAGAGATAAGTATTTGCTCTTAGAAAGTGTATGAGAGCAAAATGATACTAGTTTCATAAAATGTTTTTCAGTAGGAAAATGGAGAAGTTTCCTGCAACTTAAGTATGACTATTTGTGAAGTTCACATTTATATTTTATTGATAAATATACTTTTACAATAAAAGTATACAGTTAAAAGAAACCCAGTAATTCTTTGATTATACAAATAACTTAGAGTTGAATCTTAATTGGTAACTCTTGAAATTAAGAATTATTTTAGCCAAATACAATGTAAAGGACGAAGTTAGAAAGAAGTTCTAGTCATCTTGGGGCTAAATTACAGAAAATAGAAAAGAGAAAGCGATTGTGGCCACACATGATTTTGGCAAATATGGTCTGGTATCAACTGAGGGACTGAAGACCTTAGTGAGCCATTACTAGACTGAAAAAAAATCTCTGCTATGATCTTGGCTAGCTTGGAGAGAGATATGTTTGAAGAATTTCATTGCCTATCCTGATATAATTCATTAACATTTCAATATAGATCTTGTGCGGCTAGAGTGATAACTCAATGGCATAAAGCACGTGCTCAACATGTGTGTGTGTGTGTGTGTGTGTGTGTGTTGGAGGAGGGGGCATATATAGTTTCAATTACTAACACCACAGGCTTCCCCAAGCAGTATATTAGGAGCAATCCATGAGGACTCCCAGGTGTAGCCCAGACTCTACACCTAATTAGCAAATTACTTAATTAAATGAAAAACATATCTTGAAATGTTTTTGCTTTTAGTCACCATTTCTGAATATCAGTTTTAACTAAATGGTGAATGGATATAATAAAATTATAGGAGAGTTTGTCTAACCTCTTAATTTAAAACTAACTTGAGAAAAATCCAAAAGGTTTGAACTGATAAAATAGATATATAGGCAGCACATCAGAGAATATTATAACTAGGGCACCAGAGATATTTATAAGGTTATTATTTCCATTTGTCTGAACAGGTGGTTAAGTAAAAATTCCGTTTTTAATAGTGTGAAATCTCTAAGGATGCTGACCCTTATGCTAAATATTCAATTGGGTAAAATTTTCCAAGCCACTCTCTGACACACAAAGTTGGAATCGATTTTTTCAAATTTAATGCATTTTCATAATATCTATTAGTAATTTCAGAAATGAAACATTATAACATCATATGCTCCTATTGCAGTACTATTAGAAAAGTTGTAATTGAATATCATTTTATGATATTTCTATAGACTCACATCACAAAAATTCCTTCCTTACATGCTCGTTGAAGAGAAAAGGTAGCAAGCATAGCCAAAAGCAACTCAAATGAAAATCATAGCCAACAAAACTAAACTAATAGTTGTGTCTTTTTTAAAAAAAATCTGGGTATGCTATATAATTTCTCTTAATTTAAAACCTTGAATATGAATTAAAGTATTTGTGACGATTTATGTATTATGTTAATATTTTATTAAAGTACATATCTTAGTGCTGGGCACATAGTGGAATTTAATGCCTGCCATTGAGCATTGTTTTTCTCTCTTTTCCCTCTATTTTCTTCTTTCGAATTTTTTCTCTACTTTCTTCTATCTAATGATCATGAAGTTCAAACTTTTCAAAAAAATACCTACAAATTCCAACCTCTTCTTCCAGGTTTACAACCATGTCACTGTATGTTAATCAACATGTTTGTATCCTAGGAAAAATAATTTATTATTTTTGGTTGCTCCTAAATAGTTATATTTTTTCTACCTTTTTAATCTTATAATTTCTTATGGTAGGGACAACCTGTTCATTAAAATCTTTTTGAATATGATAGTGCCTCCCCATATTCAGTAAGTCTTCTGCGGATATCTTCCCTAAGAAATCAACTCTAGGGGATACAGGGCCAGCCCCCGCCAGGGCCGGGGCTCGGCTCCGGCCGGCTGGGTTTTCGGCCCGGGTGCCCATGTCTCTGCAGAGCCGGTGGATGTGGAACGAGCGGCAACCAGAGACAGCTTTAGGAATTGGGGTTCCAGCAAATGCTTGCACCCGTGTATGGAGACTGTGAACTGAGCTTTTGCCCCACGCCGGCTAATGGAGGAAATAACCTTCCTTCTTGGTCTCTCTCCCCTCCGGGAGACGGCATGGTGTCCGACATTTTGTGGGTCCGTTGAGAAGGTATGAACTTTTGGCGCGAGGAAAAAAAAAAAAAATGTGTGCTTTGAACTTGAAACAGCCGCGGGATACAGGGCCAGCCCCCGCCAGGACCGGGGCTCCGCTCCGGCCAGCCGGGTTTTCGGCCCGGGTGCCCATGTCTCTGCAGAGCCGGTGGATGTGGAACGAGCCGGAACCAGAGACAGCTTTAGGAATTGGGGTTCCAGCATCTGGCGGAATTTTCCCTGGACTTTATACAGAAATCCAAAACCGCGTGGACGCTGCTGCGTCCGTGAGACTTAACATTTATAATTGTCAGCAATGTGAAACGGTTCCTTTTGAACAGGTCTGACTTGGGGGGGAAACTCCAAATAATAACAGTAAGTTTTTGTTGAAATATTGAATGTTTTTAATGTAGCAGCCAGCTCTCTGGACTGTGAACTAAGCAAAAGCCCCATGCTGGCCGATGCGGTGTGGCGTACACCATACTATGAGGCGCTGGAAGGAGGATGAGGGGAAAAAAGGAAAAAAAAAAAAAAGGAAAAGGAAAAAGGGAGAAAAAGAGAGAGAGAGAGAGAGAGAGAGAGAGAGAGAGAGAGAGAGAGAGAGAGAGAGAGAGAGAGAGAGAGAGTTATGTACTTGTAGCACTGGGCCTACATATCTCTTCATTTCCAGCAATGAAAAACTAATTATCAAATGTAGTAGGTCTGTCTCTCTTGGTTGGAAACTCTAAAAACTATAGTGAGTTTTGTGTTGAATTATGGAATGTAATCAAGGTAAAGAAAAAATGAAGTGAAATTCATTAGTTATACAGTAGGGGGTAGGGGGTGGGGGCGGGGGGTATACAGGGGTTTCTGGTGGTGGAATATGGGCACTGGTGAAGGGATGGGTGTTTGAATATTGTATAACTGACATATAAACCTGAGAACTTTGTAACTTTCCACATGGTGATTTAATAAAAAGTTTAAAAAAAAAGAAATCAACTCTACAAATATATTTATCAGTTATTTAAAAAATTTCCAATTTAATACATATAAATTTTAGTATTACATGATTCATCTATTGTATTTATATATATTGTAATTTTATACCATTTTATATAATCCAATTAATCACCATATGAATCAAATGTTATCATAATATATCCTTTATAACTAATCATACAAAGTTGAGGAGCTAAATATTTTGGAAAGGCTGGCAAAGATTGTAATGGCAGAGATAAAAGCAAACTAAATTTCCTTACTTTAAGCTCAGCATTATAACCATAAAATTACCCTTACCATGTGTTATTAATATTTTATTAATATATTTATAACATAAAGTATTATAATACCCTTGAAAGAAAATACATAAGAATGATATATTTGATATTTTACATATTTTATGCCATCCACTATAAAAGCACATATACAGGTAACAGGACAAAAGACTATTCTCATACCTTGCAAAATAAATATACACGCAGAAAAATTTAATTAATACTACATTGTTGGAACTGTCCTTTTTTTCCTCCAGATATAAAAATTTGTGTGAATAAAACAAGAGGAAACTATGCCATTATATCTGAAGTTAATGTCATGCTGATGCAAGAATTATGTATGAAATTGATCACTCTGTGGAAGTAAGCCTTGAACTGATTTTAGTTGGTAGCTATGGGGCATGTGATTCAGAAATAATCTGGAATGTCTTATGGATATACTTTTTGAAAACCAATACATAATTTTTCACCAAATACTGACCTTTAAGTGGCTTTGCTAATGATGAAGTAAATTGTTGCCTATTTAAAAGGTGAATATTATGTATTTTTACTTTCTATACTGAGGAATTAGTATATTGTGTTGGAGATAATATTTGTCAATTACTATAATATATGTTTTATAAAATAATTGTGCTTGCTTTATAAAAAATTGTAGTCTATAGTGTATTGAGTTTCAAAGAGATTGCTAAGAAACAAACACAAAATCTGGTGTTTCCATCACCACATTCAAGTTTTGCATAGACAAACACACATTTAAAGCTTATAATTTTGTGACTCAGTCATTTAGTGCAACAAATACTTCTTTTACATGACCAGGTATCATCTAAAGATACACAAAATATATAAAAATGATACCAGAATTTTAGTATGTTTAATTGCTTCTTATTTATATTGTCATAACTTGAGTTCATCTATAAAATGAAAGGATGTTATTTGGTAAAAAAATTGCTCTATCTTTAGCACTTGTTGCATAAAAGTAATTGTTCATTAAAGCTACAGAATAATTGACCCTTGTGACATTACACTTATTTTTTACAGTTGAAATTCTCTTTTCTAAAGAATCAAGGTTGATAAACACAGTAATCTAAATATTTAAATGCAAAATGTTTTTAAAATTTATACTTGTGATAATTATGCCTAAATATTTTTTGTAAACATAAATTATTTAAAAACTGTTAACAGAATGAAATTAAAAATAACTGCTTTTCAGGTGAGTTTTTTTGGGTCAACAAAGAATGATGATTTATATGGTTGATAGCATACAAGTTGACTAATAGTTTGTTAAAGCAACAATCATAAAATTTAAGAAAATATTAATTTTTTATCTTTCTCTGCTGGTGTTAAGTGTTTAGAGAAAGGTATTTTTTAAATTTTTTAAAAAATTTTTAATTAGTGAATTCACCGTGTGGGTACAGTTACAGATTTATACAATTTTGTGCTCATGTTTCCCCCATACAAAGTTGGAGAACCCATCCCTTCACCAGTGCCCATTCTCCACCACCAGTAAACCCAGCATCCCTCCCACCCTCCCCAGTCCCGTCTCCCGGCACCCCACACTGCCACTATGGCAGGGTATTCCCTTTTGTTCTCTCTCTCTGATTAGGTGTTGTGGTTTGCAATAAAGGTGTTGAGTGGCCATTGTGTTCAGTCTCTAGTCTACATTTGGCACGTGTCACCCTTCCCCCGCATGACCTCCGACCACATTTTACTTGGTGTTCCCTTCTCTGAGTTGCCCAGAATGAGAGACCAGCCTCCAAGCAATGGAGTCAACCTCCTGGTACTTATTTCTGCTATTCTTGGGTGTTAGACTTCTAGTATATTATTCTATCTTCCTCAGATGAGTGCAATCTTTCTATATCTGTCTCTCTCTTTCTGACTCAAAGAAAGGTATTTTTTAATTGTGAATTTTATTTTAATTTAGCACTGAGATTTATAAAGTTATTATTAGTGGACAGACATACAAACTTTCAAGTCCAAACCTACCACCAGTGGCACCATCTCTCCACCAATGTCCCAAGGTCACCAACACCATGAGGCAGCCTTATAAGATTCATTTTTTCTATAAATTATTATAGTTTATGTCTCATGCTAACAATGGTGCTGATACTAATATTTTAATATATATAATTACCTCATCTCTATCACACTGAACTGTCCACGACTCCTGATTAATGCCCCTATGTTAACTTCTTCTTATTTCCTGTCTACATTTTTTTATTTCCTTGAAATTATCATTTCTATAAGCTAAGGTAAAGGTTTGATTGCTACTTTTGGTACCTTCCATTCCCTTGTCTTGCTCTCTGTACTATGGATAAATGAATACATTTGGCATTTGTCCTTTTTCTTCTGACTTACTTTTCTCAACATGGTATCTTTCAGCTCTACCCAACATCAGTGAGCTGCTTAATTTCACACTTCCTTGTGGCTGCACAGTATTCCATTGTGTATATAGACCACAGCTTCATTATTTGTACATCTGTCATTAGACATTTGGCTTATTTCTGAATCCTGTCTATTGCACTAAGAACTGCAATAAACATAGCCCTGCATGTATCTTTAAAAATAATGGTTTTGCTTTTGGACCCGGCTGTGGAAGGAGCATGATGGAGGGGCCCGAGGGAGCGCCCTCGGACCCCAAGCAGCCCACTGAACTAATTCCGGCATGGGACCAGAGACCCCACGGCGTGCTGAAGCTGTGGGACCCGGGCATCCCCCAATTCTTTTAACCTGTCTCTCTCTCAACTCCTCCCTCTTGAGCACAGCGCAGGGGCCGCGGTTTTCCTGAGCGCAAAACGGAGACGCCGAGCCTCTCTCTAGGTTTCTCCATCTTATGAGCACCATAAAAGGGTAAAAGTTTATAGTGATGTTATTTCTGGTTGTACTTTCCCTGGACTTTATACAGAAACCCAAAACTGCGCGGCCGCTGCCGCGGCCGCGCGACTTAATGTCATCTTAGTATGAGCAATATGTAATGGTTCCTTTCTAATGGGGCGGACTTTTGTGGGAGATCCTAATAGTAAGTCTGTTGCTGAAATATTGAAGGCAATCAAAGTGGTAGCCATCTCACTAGACTGAACTAAGCTATATCCCCACGCCGGCTGAGAAGAAATTTTCTTCTTTCTCGGGAAGAAACGCGGTGTGTCATCAACTACAGTGTGATGTCCATTAAGCAAACAGACCTGGTGGCGTGGGAATGGGATATAAGGGGAAAAATTATGTACAAGGAACAGCGGGACGCTGGTGGAATCTCGAGCCGGAGCCGACACCAGCGCAAGACCGTCGGTTCCAGAGACTGCTTGCAGATACTCTACAAGTCTATCAACTAAGCCAGAGCCCCACGCCTGCTGATGACGGGAAATAACCATCCTTTTCGGTTTTTTTTTTCCCTTGTCAGGCAGCGTGGCGATTACTAAAACAGGCGTGAACTCGGTGGCGCGGGGCAAGGGGGAAAAAGAAAAACTATGTAACAAACAGCGGGACTTAATATCTCTATATCCTTAGCAATGGAGAACTATCAAATGCCTCCTTGGCAATAGGACTGCTTTTCTTTTTTGGGGGAAACCCCAACAACGGTAGTGAGTTGTGTGTTGAAACATGGAATGTAATCGAAATAAGGCATAAACGAAGTGAAACATATCATGTGCAAGGGTTGGGACTGGGGAGGTGGGAGGGGGCGGCAGGTATACTGGGGGGGTTGGTGATGGAAGATGGGCACTGGTGAAGTGAAGGGTGTTTGAGAACTGTATAACCGACATAACCCTGAGAACTATGTAACCCTCCACATGGTGATTCAATAAAATTTAAAAAAAAAAAAAAAAAAAAATAAAAATAATGGTTTTGATAAGGGTTCTAGATGCCAACAGATAGACTTGCTGGATCATATGAAAGTACTATTGTTGCTTTTTTTAAAAAAAAAATCTCCATAGGTTTTCATAGGGTCAAAACAGCACTCTCAAAATGACAGTATTGTAAAGAAATGTGTAGGGTTTATATGTGAAAATTCTAACACTAGAATGAAAGCAAACATGATATCTGTCAATCTTCTCTTAACCTAGTCTACATATTCAATTCACTGACATTAAAGATTCTAGTAGTAATTATTATTAAGGTTGAGAATTTTAAAAACTAGTGGGGAATCAGAGAAGAGTTTAAATTAGAAACATATTTAGTAATAGATAGATTGGAGATGAGCATTGTGAGATGTCAAAAAAGAAAGTGCACATGATACTGTGACCATAAGCCAAAAAGTTTTGACATGAATAGAACATGTCTATAGGGTTGGGGATGCTTTAAATAAAGACTTTCAATAGGTGTAACTTTTAAGTACATTTTAATAGTATTGATTAACTTTCACTATGCATAAAATTCATATAATCTTTCAAAAATTTAAATTTTAACTCATAAATTATACATTAAATTTTATTATTTTCAATAATGGATACCATGGCTTGGAATATTAGAATGTCTTAGAATTCAGATAAATAACACTGAGAAACATTTTCTTATTCAATTACTTACTTTGAATTAAAAATCTTAAAAATTATTTTTGAATAACTGCAATTATTGTAAATCATAAATGTGGATATTAATAAACTGCCCATATTTTTATTCACAATAAAAATAATATAGGTCAAATGAAGGGCTAGACCAATAGTACAGTGGTTTGGGCACTTGCCTTGCGTGAGACCAACGTAAGTACTATCCCTATAATGTTGTGCCCTGAGCTCAAAAGGCGTTATCCCTAAGTACAGAGACAGGAATGAACCCTGAGCATCAACAAGTGTGGCCCATCTCAAATTCAGCATTTTAATAGCATCAAAATTCAGTATTTTAAATTCAGAATTTAGTAGCATCAAATTCAGTATTTTAATAGCAGAGTCTCTGGCCCACGCGCCTGGCTGTCTTCCCCGGAGCTTCTCGGAGGGGATGGGCTCCAGCTTTTTTCCCCACCCTGAGCAGAGCTCCCAGTGGCGAAAGACCTCTGGAGCCTAGCCACAGCCATGCTCAAGGCCCCTCTCCGCACATTCAGATGAGCCTCACGCATGAAGGTACCAGCAAAGGAATCCAGGTGTTTGGAACCCAGGGCTGAGACCTCCAAGCCTGCTCGGATCGGGACTGGGCCTCTTCCACACAGATTTCCCATTTTCCAGTAGCTAGGTGGTCACACCCAGGAACTGCCCCTGACGCTAAGTAATCCCACCAATCGCCAACATCCAGACACTTAAAACCAAGCTCCTGGAAGACACCTTATAGCCTACTTCTCCCTGGGAGAACCAGCTGGCTACCAAGAGTTTCCTGCCCACATGGGAGAGAGAGCCTCGCAAACTCCCCATGGCGTATTCATATATCAAAACCAGTAATAATTCTGGGTCTCATTCCCCTGACCCTGAAAGAGTCTCCAATGCAGCACCATTGGGAAGGACGAGTAAAGAGAGGCTTCTAAAATCTTAGGGCTAGGAAGAATGGAGAAGTTACTGAGACCGCTAGAGAAATTCGACCATCAATGGGATGATGATGATGAATAGCATCATAGTCTCTTTGTTCTGATAAGTAACAAATTCATAGATTCAGTAGATTAAGATGTGACATTTTTAGGGAGGGAGGTATTATTCTGCCTACCTAGTGGGTTTAGGTACACTAAGTACAATTCAAGGAAGCAATGCAATTGGGTATAAGGTATTATTGCATCAATCTCAGTCATGGAAAGTGAAAGTTCCTGATTTTGGAAATAGTGTAACTTAGTTCTCTGAACATAAGGTTTTCATTACAGAAGCCTGGGATTCAAATTATGAGTATATCTAACGACATGATGTATGGTTTTTCAAATTTGAAAGGGTTTGTATATAAAAAGCATACAATGCCTTTCCTCAAATATTTTTAAGGGCATTTGTTGTATAGAGAGATTATCATTGGTCTGTTAGGCTTAAGGACCTAGCATAAATAACAGTAAACAGAAGCTGTAGCAAAGGAAACATATATCCTTTATTGTCTCTTTTCCTTCTCTGCTTTGTTGGCTTCAAACTTGGGGCTAATCAAACCTCTTATGTGCATGTGCTAATATTACAATGGGAGTAGAAAGGAAAGGCATCAGGTAAACAAGTAATTTAATTCATTAAGGTGAGGCCCAGAGCAGGGTGATTGCCTTGCACATGGAAGACCAGGGTTCAATCCCTGCCATCCCATATGGTCCCCCAAGCACCGTCAGGAATAATTCCCCTGAGTGCAGAACCAGGAGGAACCCCAGAGCTTCACCTGGTGTGACCCAAAAAGAACAAAAGTCATCACGGTGAGTCTTGCATGCGGAATAGGTATCCAATCTAAATCAAAAATGAGTTGACTGGAGGCTAGGAGATAGCAGAAGATAAAAGAAATTCCCCAGCTACACAACAGTTCTCTTTGTCCCTTCATCTATGCACAGACTCACAGTAGGAAAGTGGAGGTTCCACCCACATGCACCTGGCAATGCCTGGAAATCAAAGAAAGCCAAAAGGACAGAGATTCACGGGGGAACAACCCTAAATAGCCCGATCATTATAGAGTAACAAGCTCAGTGAGTAGACACAGTTCCAGCTGCAGATTCCAACCAGGAAAGCATACACTGGACAGAAAATTTGGTATAGGGACAAAGCAGTATATTCTAATCCAGATCGGACATTGAGGGACAGGAAAACTGAAAGGGTGAGGTCTGGACCTTGGAGGAGACAACACAGTCCCACCTCCTTAAACTGTAGCACTGTTGTCCCACTGTTCAGCAATTTGCTCAAGCGAGCACCGGTAACGTCTCCACTGTGAGACTTGTTACTGCTTTGGGCATATCGAATACGACACGTAGCTTGCCAGGCTCTGCTGTGCAGGCGGGGTACTCTCGGTTGCTTGCCAGGCTCTTTGAGAGGGATGGAGAAATTGAACCCAGGTGGACCATGTGCAAGGCAAACACCCTGCCCGCTGTGCTATCGCTCCAGTCCTGTACACTAGAATAACTTTATAAGCAGTTGAGTTTTTTGTATAAATCCTTTGTACAATGCTCAAGAACTCATGACCTCAGGAAAAATAATCTGCTTTCTTACTAACCCTAATGGACATTAAGAGGCAATATAAGCAGTTTAGATTAAACTAAATTACATTTAGACTTATTTCAAATACTTTTTAATTGTTCTTGTTTAATTTTGGTACATTCTGATAATACACATATATGTATATATGTATAACAGGATAAAACCTTAATATTTTTATATTTTTTCCCTCCACCTCTCAATAACTGATATCAACCTTAAGTTATCTTCAGTCCACTGGTGAATGAATTAGAAAGCTCATACATTGTATTGGGTGAATAGGAAAATTATCTTTAAATGATAGAAAGTAGAGCAAAAAATCACACTTAGAAGAGTCCATACAAGTATCAGAGTAGGAGAATCTAAATTTAGTTGCGGTAAATAAAATCAGCAACAATTTATTTCCAAGTACTTAAGAGTCACACAGTGAATAACTATATCTGTTCTTTGTAAAAATCTTTCACACTTCTGTGGGTAAGATGTTATTAATCTACTACAAAAGAACAGACTGTGTTATTTAAATTAAAGTATAAAATAATATTTTATATTAATTTATGGAAATACAATATCTTTGTGATTCAATGTCATAACTAAATTTTGAAAAAATAGATAAATTCTATGGTAAAAATACAGACTCTAATATAACTACCTCTCTATTATTCCGTGTCTTTGTCTTTGATATACTTTATACCATTTAAACGGTCTTAATTCTTAAAATCATCATTCTAAGTTAAATATAAGCTTTAAACCTTGAATGGAATAAGAGTCAATAGAAAAACAAGAAAGGAATTGACAAAAATGAAAGATTTGCTTTGAAATCTTTTGTACTAAAATGACTTTGTTGGATAATTAGGAAAATATTAATAATCAAGATTCATTATGCAATTAGGAAAATATATGAAAGTTGTTATGAGTATACTGAAAACTTAATAAACAGTTAAACATGTAATGTTTTAAAAAGCCTTTAGTTTAAGGTAAATGTTTTTTTCAGAAAATAGTTCTGCTTGAGGTGAAGAATTAATCTTATAGTATTACAAAGCATGAATAATTTGAAATAATTAGGCAGGCATACAGAAGAGAATTATCTAAAAAACATGCAGTTGTATATAAGTAATATGTAAATGTAAAGACAAATACAAAAATATCTGTTTTTTTATTGTTTTTTAGCCACACCCAGACGTATAGAGGGGCTCTTCCCTGGTTGGCACTCATGAATTGTTTTCTCTTGAGTACCTTGCATTTCTGGGGATCACACCCACAAACTCCTCCAACATGCAAAGCATGCACTCCAGCCCTTTGTGCTACCTCACCAGCTCAGAGGGAGAATAATTCATATATTACGTATTACTCACTGAAAAGTCCATTTTTTTAAATTTTATTTTATTAAATCACCGTGTGGAAGATTACAATGCTTTCAGGCTTAGGTCTCAGTTATACAATGCTGAAACAACCATCCCTTAACCAGTGCCCATATACCACCACCAAAAAAAAAAAAAACACACAGTACACCTCCCATCCCGCCCCCCCACACCCTACCTTGTAACTGATAAGTTTCATTTTACATTCTGTTTACTTTGGTTACATTCAATATTTCAACACAAACCTCACTGTTGTTGTTAGGAGTACCCCACTGGATTCAGACCTACTGTGAAGACAAATAAGGTCGCGTGGCCGCAGTAGCGGCCGCGCGGTTTTGAATTTCTGTACTTTAACAAGAAGTCCAGGGAGATTTCTTCCAGATATTAGATAATTGCAGGCTTGAAAACCCAATCTGTGGTCGTCTTAATATGGCGGACACCGTGCCCTTCATCCCGGAGAGAAAGAGGCGAGAGAGAGAAATACCTTTCCCCTCCAGGGCGGGCACGGGGCTGAGGCTTAGTTCTCAGGCTGGAGACATTCTGCGAGGAGTTGCCCATTCTGAAAGAGGTTTTGCTGGGTCTGGATTCACGCTTGTGCAGCTGCAGAGAGGCCGCACATGCGTTCGGCCCCCGGGGATCACCGAAAAGTCCATTTTATCCCACAGTAGCACTGTACTATAGCACTGTCATCCTGTTGTTCATGGATTTGCTCAAGCGGGCACCAGTAACGTCTCCACTGTGAGACTTGTTACTGTTTTTGGCATACCGAATATGCCAAAGGTAGCTTGCCGGGCTCTCCTAGAGGGACGGATGAATGGAAGCCAGGTCGGCCACATGCAAGGCAAACACCCTACCTGCTGTGCTATAGCTCCAGTCCCTTTACTCGACAGTAAAATACGTTTTCATTTCAAAGCTTATTTTTAGATAAAAGTAAAATTCAAAGTGCTTCATAGAAAACAAGATCGGTCTGGTAATAGACACAATTTGATTACTTTAGGATTATAAAACTTATTTTTTAAATTAATGAAATTTGCTTATAAATGGTTGGATACACATAGTATCACACTGAGTAAAATGAGTTAGAGTGGGATAGAGAGAGAATGACTGCACTCATTTGTAGGATATTTAAAAAAAAAAGGAGAATAATTAATATCCAAGATCAAGAAAAACAGGGGCCAGGAAAACTGCTCAATGATTGGAAACTTGCCACAAGTGTGTGTAGGGCAAAGGACACTTAGGGTAGAGAAGGGACCAGTAGAACAATATTAGCTAGAAATGATCACTCTGCACAAGAACTGAGTGTTGAAAACAGGTAAAGGTGTATAATATACCTTCCAGTATATGTATTGCAAACCATAATGTCTGAAAGAAGAGGGGAGGAGGGAGGGGAGAGAGAGAGAGTGAGAGAGAGAGAGAGAGAGAGACAGCGATAGAGAAAGAGAGAGGAGATAAGATGAGAGAAAGAAAGAAAGAAAGAAAGAAAGAAAGAAAGAAAGAAAGAAAGAAAGAAAGAAAGAAAGAAAGAAAGAAAGAAAGAAAGAAAGGAAGGAAGGAAGGAAGGAAGGAAGGAAGGAAGGAAGGAAGGAAGGAAGGAAGGAAGGAAGGAAGGAAGGAAGGAAGAAAGAAAGAAAGAAAGAAAGAAAGAAAGAAAGAGAGAAAGAGAGAGAGAGAGAAAAAAAGGGAGAGAGAGAGAGAGAGAGGTGCCTGTCACAGTCTTAGCTGGCACGGATGCAGGAGGGAAACAGAAAATTGGTGGTGACAAATATCCACTGGTGAAGGGATGGGTGTTGAAACATTCTATGTCTGAAAGTCAATCATGAGCAACCTTGTTACTGTGTATCTCACTGTGATTTAGTTAAAACAATTTTTTAAAACTTCTATTTTTGTTTATTTATATAGAGCACGGACATAGAATCGTGATGGCAGTGCGTGAAGTGGCTCACCCACTGTGGGGGTACTGTCAGCCAACCACTGGGTGACTGGGACTCGGCTCAGGTGTTCAACCTGGCACAGACCCTCCGAGATAGGGTCGTGCTCTGCCACCTGCTCAACAACCTCCAGGCACACTCCATCAACCTCAAGGAGATCAACCTGAGGCCGCAGATGTCCCAGGTGCTGCCCAGGGACGCAGGCAGGTGCGTGTTTGTCAGTGTGCAGATCCTTACAACATGTCAGTTGACCAAAAGCTTGTATTCTGTAAACTTGAAACACCTGTAAAGGCGATTAGAGGGGCCCCAAAAGCCTCCGTCCGTCTCAGAGAGCCTGGCAAGCTACCGAGAGTATCTCGCCCATACGGCCGAGTGTGAGAAGCTACCCGTGGCATACTCAATATGCCAAAAACAGCAACAACGATAGTCCTCATTCTACTGATCCTGAAAGAGCTCCTAGTATGCATCAGGCTACACTAGCATACTACAGGGACAAATGGAGACATTACTGGTGCCCCCTCAAGCAGATTGATGAACAACGGGATGACAGTGATACAGTGATATATTTATTTATTTAATTTTTTCAGTGAATCACCATGAGGTACAGTTACAGACTTACAAACTTCTGTGCTTCTGTTTCAGTCATACAATGATCGAGTACCCGTACCTCCACCAGTGCCCATTCTCCACCTCTCCACCAGCAATGTTCCAAGTATCTCCCCCGCCCTCCCGCCTCTGTGGCAGGTGTATTCCCTTTTACTCTCTCTCTCCTTTTGGGTATTGTGGCTTGCAATAAGAGTGTTAAGTGGCCATCATGCTTGGTTTATAGTCTACTTTCAGTACACATCTCCTAACCTGAGCGGGTCCTCCAAGCATCCTTCTCTATCTGAGCTGCCTTTTCCGCCCGGCATGGGAGGCCAGTTTCCAAGCCATGGAGCAATCCTTCTGGTCCTTATCTCTACTATCCTTGTGTGTTTAGTCTCCCATTCTAAAACTCCTATTTTTAAAGAACCTCATACAGGGGTTCAATATTGTCATGATAAAAATTGCATCATAAATTATGCAAAATAGTCAAAACAATATTTTTAATGGAGGATAAAGAACTGAACTACTATCAAAACCTCAAATCAATCATTTTTTTCTCTTGAAAGAATATAAAACCTTTAATATAGTTATATTCTTTCATCAATGAAATCTAAACTAAAAACCAAAGAAGAAACTAGATTCCACCCTGAAATATTTTCATCCTATTCATTAGCTGAGATTTAAAAGTCCAAATGCATCAAGAGTTGATTTCATTATAATTTTGAAGCTAGGGAAGTGATGACTGTTAATAAAATATTTCGACATGCTTCTATGTAATGTACAAATGCTGAAAATTAAATGACATGCTTACACAACATGCCATCCTACAAATTATTTTAGTGTAAAAAACAGTAAACTTTTTTGATTAATTTATGAAAGCCATTTTCAAACTGTGCAATTAAAATATAAAATGGTAAATTGACAGTAATTTACAATAGCACTTTGGAAGAATGCTGTTTTACATTGCTTTGAGAAAACATAGTTGTGATTGTGTAATTCTTTATATGAGGTTATATTTAAACAAAGAGGCTCAAAGTTACTACTAATGCAGCTACTAAGAAAAGAAGTTGAACACTAAGTGACACGAATTTCCTGTGAAATGTGAAATTCATTCAGTTTTTTTCTTTTTGGGTCACACCCGGTGATGTTCAGGGTTAACTCCTAGTTCTGAATTCAGTTATTACTCCCGGTGGTGCTCAAGGGACCATATGGGATGCCTGGGATTAAACCAGAATTGACCTCATGCAATGCAAATGCCTTACCCACTGTACTATTACTTCAGACCCCATATCCATTCACTTTTAAAGTCAACTTTGGTGTAATTCTTGAGGAAAAAAATGAAAGTCTCCAGTAATCCCATCATATGAAAGAGGCATGCACACACATGCATGCATGCACACACACACGTTCCACGGTCAAGAATGAAGAAATGAAACAAAAAAAAATTGTTAACATAAAGATATTCATTCCTTTTACTTGCATTACCTGTAAGAAAAAACTGTGAATCTTTATTAGTTATCATTGTATAATAAGAAATTATACTATTCTTTTTTGATAAAGATAAAAGTTTTTAGAAATGGATAGATATGTCCTGGAGTGCATAAAACAGAAGGTTAAACTTTTAAATAATTTGTAGCTAACTATACCGTAGAGTAAAAATGAAATCGTCCAGGTATAAAGACAAAACTTATATATCTATATTTTAAAAATTATGAAAAGTATGGAATTTCAAGCTGTATTTTTCTCTGGGTAATCTTATATATCACCAAGAGTTAAAAGTTATTTTCCACAAGAAAAGAACTTACATTGTTAGTGTTTTGTAAAGTTGTTTTACAAGAATGAATTTGAAAAAAAGTGTATTTAATGTGTGGTGCTAGCAATTATACAATGATTTCTTGTAGTTGATGGGTATGTTAGGACAACAGAAGGTCTTTTAACCCAACGACATTAATCTTAAGGAAGGAAAATCATCCATCAGTTGGACGGAGCAGGTGTTACTTTCCTGATCTCTCTGCCCCTTGCTCTCTATTGCAGAACAAAGACTAATTGAATTTTTCTTAACATGTCTCTCTGAAGAAAAAACAAGAACTTGTCAACCAAATCAAAGAGTTAAAAATATAATATAAGTTAATGCACTCCAATTTTTAGCAAATTGGGGTTTGGTAAACCATCCTATTTCCTAGTTAAAATCGGGTTGTTAGAAATCGTAATTTGAAAAGGGCCTCATTGTTTTACAGATTGGACTACTGGAAACAGAAATTAGAGTTGACTTACTAAAGGTAATACAAAGCTTGAAGGAATTCAAGATTTTTGCTTGTTTGATTGTGGACCACACCTGCTCATATTTGGGAGTTACTCTTGGCTCTGCATTTGGGAATCACTCATGGCAGGCTTGGGGACTGTATGGGGTGCTGGGGATTGAGCCTGGGTTGGTTAAATGTAAAACAAGCGTCATGCCTGCTGTTACTATCTCTCCAGCCCCAAATTCAAGATATTTATTTTAAGCTCTGGGTTACTTCTAGTGTTATTCGTGTATTCTAATTTTAAGAGCACTTTCCTATAAAAATAAAAAGTGGTGTTGCATTGGTAATTCAAACCACACTTTCTGCCTAATAACTTTTCTTACCAACGTTGTTATCAAGATACAGAGGGAAGACCATTGGTATAGAAGGAAGAACAATTACTTGTAATTATTTTATTAGCTAGTAGCTTTTTATACTTGGTTATTTGTCTATTATCTCTCTTCTGCAAAGCTTTAAAATATTTTAATTCACTGGCTTTTCATCAGATAGATATTAGAGAAAAAAGGAAACATCAAAGGAAAATTAGGTGGGAAGAGAAGGGAAGAGACATTGCTTTCAGTTTTTAATACTATTCTTTCAGCAAGAGAAAGCATTTGGGACTCCATTTCTACTTACTTTGGGCACTTTTATTTATTTATTTATTTATTTATTTATTTATTTAATTTTATTTTATTGAATCACCAAGTGGAAAGTTACAAACTTCTCAGGCTTATATCTCAGTTACACAATGCTCAAACACCCATCCCTTAACCAGTGCCCATATTCCACCACCAATATAAACAAAAACAAAAGCAAAAACAAAACAGACAAACAAACAAAAGAAAAAACAGTATACAGACCACCCCTCACCCCCCAACCCACCCCATAGGTGAGTGATAATTTCACTTCCTTTTCTCTTTACCTTGATTACATTCCAGATTTCAACACATAACTCACTATTGTTCTTAGAGTTTCAAAACAGACTCACTATTCTTGTTGGAATTTATCCCCTAAGAATACAGCTCTATTAATAGGGAAATATTTGATAATAAGTTTTCCATTGATGTGAATGAAGAGATACCGCGGCTGCGTGGCCCCGACTGGGGCTGGCCCTGTATCCTGCGGCTGTTTCAAGTTCAAAGCACACATTTTTTTTTTTTTTCCGCGCCAAAGTTCATACCTTCTCAACGGACCCACAAAATGTCGGACACCACGCCTTCTCCCGGAGGGGAGAGAGACCAAGAAGGAAGGTTCTTTCCTCCGTTAGCCGGCGTGGGGCAAAGGCTTAATTCACAGTCTCCATACATGGGTGCAAGCACTTGCTGGAACCCCAATTCCTAAAGCTGTCTCTGGTTCCCGCTCGTTCCACATCCACCGGCTCTGCAGGGGCATGGGCGCCGGGGCCGAAAACCCGGCCGGCCGGAGCCGAGCACGGGCCCCGACTGGGGCTGGCCCTGTATCCCGCGGCTGTTTCAAGTTCAAAGCACACATTTTTTTTTTTTTTTTCCGCGCCAAAGTTCATACCTTCTCAACGGACCCACAAAATGTCGGACACCACGTACCAGCTGTGTTGGAAATATTCAGCAAAACTAAGACAAGGCAGTAAAATCTTCAATCGCTCCAAGCTCCACTTTGTACTTCCATCCCCTTACAATTGCCAGGCTGTGTAAACAGCATTATATAAGGATGAGTCTCCAAGATCTCTTCAGTAAGTGCTGGAGAAATGAACTTCTACCTCCAGAAATCAGTTTATCTGGATTAACTCCCACACAGAAAAGGATTAACTCACCAAATCTGACTTTGTCAAACCCTGCACATTAACCAGAGAAGTCTGCTTTTAGGATTGAGTTCTGAGCCTTGAAATATTCTGCCTGATATGTGTACTTTTGTGTACATGAGAGTTGGGCACCAAAATTTCTTGTTTGATCAGATAGTTTGTAGGAACAATGTGATTTATAGTAAACATCTGTTTTTGTATGTCTGAGACTATGGAACTTGAAGTACTAGTTTGATTAGTTAGTTTATACAAACAATTTGATTTATAATAAATATGTAATTTTGCCATGGGGTGCTGAAGTACCAATAGCTAAGATTATTGACTGTACACCTACATGACCCGCTGCCTAAAAAACGAAGACTTAGGTGTACCACTTTTGTTGGCAATCCTTTGTGATATTGTCACATTTCATCACTGAAAAAATAATGTTCATATTATTCTACTGGGAAATAACACTTAGAAACGCATGCTTCATTGGTCTTGGAATTCACCCTTTTCTAATTTTAATCTGGATTATTTCATTAAAATAAATAGTAGCCCTGAGAATAACAAATTTTCTGCATGTCATCAGCTGTTTCAGTGAATCAAGATATATTTATTTTGGGGCTGGAGCAATAGTACAGCAGGTAGGGCATTTGCCTTGCATGTGGCCGACCTGGGTTCGATTCCCAGCATCCCATACGGTCTCCTGAGCACCTCCAGGAGTAATTCCTAGTGCAGAGCCAGGAGTAACCTCTGAGCATAGCCGGGTATGACCCAAAAAGTAAAAAAAAAAAAAAAAGATATATCTATTTAGTACATATTACATAGTGTGTAAAGCATGACATTTTATATATTTGGCATAAAATATATATGTATATATATATATATATTTGGGGTTACTATTTAGCATTCATGAACAAATTATTGTAGATCTAGTTATTTTAACATCTGTCATTAAAATGATTTTAATTGTTTTGGGACATACCTAATGGTACTCAGATCTTACTCCTTGATATATTTTCAGGAATTATTCTTGATGGGGTTAGGGAACCATATGTAGAGTCACAGATTGAATCCAGTTGACTGTGTGCAAGGTAAATGCCCGAACAGTTGTACTATCACTCTGCACCAATATTTTTGATTTTTCATCATTTTACTAGAATTATATGTTAATACACCACTATGTTACAATAATTAAAGTTCTGAGTTTGAAAACGGCTTACTTTTATAAGAGTGTTTTATGTTTTCATGTTTTTTAAAAGCATTCATTGTAGGTTGAATAATTCCTTTCAGGATTTCTTATAAGATAGGTCTTGTGGGATGTACTTCCTTAGGATTCATTTGATTGTGAAAATCTTTATCTTAAATTTCTGAAGTAAAGTCTTCCAGACAAAATTTACTGGTTGGTATTTTTATCTTTAATCACTTTTAATATATCATTTGTCACTCATCAGGAACTCTGCTGAAGAATGTTCTGATAGACTTATGAAGATTCAATTCTATTTGATGATTTTATTTTTACTCTTGCTAGTTTAATTTTTCCCTCTATTTTTGTAAATTTTAAAGTTTTGTTATATTTGTTGGCCATAGAGACACCACAGGGGTTAAGGTGCCTTCTTTGCAGATAAAAAGCCTAGGTTGATCCCTAGCACCACTTATGGCCCTCTGAGCACCACCAGGAATGATCTCTGAGCACAGAGCCATGAAGCACATATGAACACAGCCAGATGTGGGCCCAAAGCTAGCAAAATGAAACCAACGCTTTATTATATTTTGTGTTGAAGAAAAAGTTCTTGGAGTACATCTATTTGGAACTTTTTAAACGTTATAAATGTAAAAATTTCTATACAACCCCAGATTTAGACAAAGATCCCTATTGTTTCCCTCTTTTTTGGTGGGGGGGGGATGTCACACCCGGGAATGCTCAGGGTTTACTCCTGGCTCTGCACTCAGAAATTACTCCTGGCGGTGCTCGGGGGACCATATGGGATGCTGGAAATTGGACCCAGGTTGGCTGCATGCAAGGCAAATGCCCTTCCTGCTGTGCTTTCACTCCAGCCCCCTATTGTTTCTTTAAATAAATTTCTTCTCCTTTTTCTTCTTTTTTAAGGACTATAATAACACATATGTTATTTTGCTTAATGGCATGCAAATTTACCATAAGACTTTTCAGTCTTGATCCTCCTTGTTGTTCTCATCTAAACAGATAATTACAAATGACATTTCTCTCATTTTATTCATTTCTTTTATTTGATCAAGCTTGTGCTTGATGACCCTTATTGCATTTAAAAATATTTATTCATGTATTGCGCAGATACGGATCTTGTTTATTTTGTTAGGGATTTATCTTTCTCAGCTAAATGACTCATTTTGTGCAATTATTATTTTTCTAGCTTTGGATTGTCATTCTATGTTTCTCTGTGCTGCATGGACTTTCCTTGGAGCAATGACTTTTAACTTCATATCAGAAATATCTCAATTTCTTTTTCATTGCTTCCTGAAAAAACAACCATAGTGTTGCTTCAGTGATGTTACACTTCTTCCATTTATCATATTTTGTAGAAATCTAGTACTGCTGTCTTTGCAGTTGGAAAGGCAATCTGCTTCTCAAGTCTTTAATAACAGTGGCAGAGAAAACCTGTCAGCCCTGCTAGACATTCTGATGTGTTCTCATAGCTTTCTTATGTATATGTCTGCTTCCTACTTTTGTTCCTCTCAGGGGTTATTTTTAAACTTATATGTCTTTCTTACATCTTACAAAGTCAGGCCGGGTGCTCACATTGCTTTCTCAAGGATGATGCCCTACGTTAACTTTGTATGCTTTTTCCCAGTGTCACAGAGTGAGGTTGCCTTTCAGTATGTACTCACTTACTTGTTTACTGGAAAAGCTCGTACTTGCATGAACCAGTAGCATCCCAACTCATGGAGAAAGAGATGTGCTAGCAGGCTGGGAGCTAGTCTTGGAGATTCCACAAGGGGAGGATTCTCAGTGTGATGACTTTATAAAGTGGTTTGTGGGATGCCTGCTCTTAGGATACTCTCTGAGAGCTCAATTTGAGTTCATCTAACCTCTCCCTTTCACTGATGTGAGACTCTCTTAGACATAGAGCAATAAATAGGTCTGTCTCTTGAACAGCAATGCATGCAAATGAAGAAGCTGGGCACACATTTACATACTCTCTTTTTCACAGGGGAGATGTCATGAGCTGATAGGGTCTCTGTTTTCTTTATTTTAAATCAAGAGGCTTTGTATTTTACATAAAACTTGCCTTTCAGAGTTTTTCATTTGACACTTCCAAAATCAGCAGTGTTAATATAGGTGTTAAGAAGGAAGCTTCTAATTAATCTAAGTGGGTAGATGGTTTTCTAGTGGGTGAGACTGGGAAATTGAGAATTTTCTTCTTATTAATACCAATTGAATTCCAAAAGGATTGCATTTGAAAATATGACATGCATTTTTATATTAAACTCCATTGACAAAATAGTTTCTTCCTTTGGTAAATTTCAAAGTTTCAAAGTACCTTGTGGGAGAAATGTTTTTCCTGACTGATAAGTCAGCAATTTATAGTTGACCCATCATGTGTTAATTTGTCAGGTTTTCCAGGTTAAGTCACCAGCACAAATTTTTGCTATAAGTTTCATTGATTATTTTTTAGGTATTTGTAAAATTGCATTTTGTCTTACAATGGTATTAGTAGTATAAAGACCATGTTTTGTTTATCAATGATTTATCAGCAGTTTTATCTATGAAAAATACAGTTGGATGTTGTCTAATATTACCCTTTGTGAGGAAGCAAATATAATATGATCTATAGTGAGGCATATGCCAAAATATAATTTTAGCATTGTCAACACACTACTTTTAGTATTGATGTGTTGCTGTGAAATCAGTGATGTATAAAACTACTTTACTTCTTTGATTCTAATTAAATGGTCCAGTGGTCTATGAATATTCCTGTCAGGGAGTTTTAAGAATTAAAGTGCAAAAAAATATTAAATAAATAAAAGAAATCAATGGAAAATATATAAATAACAAACAGGAGTTATGGGTGCCAGAGATAATGCAGCAGGTAGGACACTTTCTAGAACACAGACAATCTGGGTTCTCTCTTTAGGGTCCCTGAGGCTGGCAGTACTCATTCATGACAACTTCTGGGTGTGGCTCAAAAATAAACAAGAGAGGGACAGACATAGAATGACTGCACTCATTTCTGGAATATAAAATAACAATATGAGACGAACACCCAAGGACAGTAGAGACAAGAACCAGGAAGATTGCTCCATGGTTGGAAGCCTGCCTCATGAGGTGGGGGAGAAGGCAGTTGGAATGGAGAAGGGACCACTAAGTCCATGATGGTTGGAGGGACCACTCGGGATGGGAAATGTGTGCTGAAATTAGATAAGGGAACAAATGTAATGGACTCTCAGTATCTGTATTGCAAATCATAATGTCCCAAAGCAGTTAGTAAGAAAGAAATTGCCTGCCATAGACGCAGACCAGGTGGGGTGAAGTGGTGGTGGGATACTGGGGACGTTGATGGTGGAAAATGTACACTGGTGGACGGATAGGTGTTTGACTATTGTAAGACTGAAACTCAATCATGAAAGCTGTGTAATTGTATCCTATGGGACTCAATTTAAAAAAAAGCAAAATTACGAAACAAGCAAGAAACAAATTATGGATAGCACTGTAGCACTGTAGTCCTGTTGTTCATCGATTTGCTTGAGTGGGCACCAGTAACATCTTCATTGTGAGATTTGTTGTTACTGTTTTTGGCATATGGAGTATGCCACGGATAGCTTGCCAGGCTCTGCTGTGGGGGCAGGATACTCTCAGTAGCTTGCTGGGATCTCCAAGAGGGATGGAGGAATCGAACGAACCCAGGTCGGCCGCATGCAAGGCAACCGCCCTATCCACTGAGAGAGAGAGAGAGAGAGAGAGAGAGAGAGAGAGAGAGAGAGAGAGAGAGAGAGAGAAGAGAGAGCTGACACACTCTCTTGGTGGCTCTCCACTGGGACACTGGGAGGATCAGGACAGTCTTTCCCCGGTGTGTGTGGGAAGTTCGGGGCCTGTCTTGAGGACTCTTCCACAGCTTCCTGCCACCTGAGGTGCCTGCCTGGTCCCTGTGAGCAGGCTGTCGCGTGCACCTGGAGGTGGTGTCCCGGCAGTGGCTGTCGCCCCTCCGGCCTAAGGCCCCCGAGGTCACCCTGGGCGAGAACGGATTCCATCCACCCTTGCTCCTCACTCGCAGGTCCCCATGCCCATCGTCTGTCAGGTGTCCTCGTTCTCATCTGGGATGGTCTGGTTGGGGCCCGGTGTCACCCCGAAGTTGGAAGGGTGGGCGAAAGCTGAAATGGGCCTCTCCCTTCTCTAGAGGGTTGCTGTCCTTTATTATGGATGATATATAGAAAAAGTATTTGTTATTTACCAGGCTTGATATTTGATGAGTATACTAGGGGGTAATTGTAATCAGAGGCAGAAGGCAGAGGCAATAACTGTCCTGAGTAGAGCAGAAATTAGAATTCCAATTTGAACACATTCAGTTTGAGATGATTTTGTAATTGAAATTATCTGATAAATTCTTAGATATTTGACTCCGGAATTAAGTGATGGTATAGGAAGAAGGCATACATTTGATAGGTATCGTACATATTTCAAGCCATGAAACAGGAGAGATTATATTTTGGGAATGAAATAAATGGGGAATGGGATGAAGAAATTTAGGAACTGATCCTGAGGTTTACTCCTAAGTTTACAATTAAGGAAAAGTAGAAATGCTAAAGAAAATATAAGAGTATATCTACATGTGAAAGGTTGAAGAAATGCAGGTGAAATAATGTGTAAAAAAATCTATAAAAAATAGCCTCGCTTTGATGGTGTTTCTGTAAAAATTGCTCTGTATCATATTTTCTTATTTTGTCTAAGCTTATTTATTCAGTCTTAACGTGAGCTGCCTTTTCACAATACCTGATTAAACTTTTCAAATTTCATTTTGATGAAAATGGCAAAGAGAAGTAGACGGTCTTCATTTACAGAATTTATGATAATTGTGTACATTGTATTTAGTTGACCTTAGTAACTCTGGAAAACTATATGATGAACTCTGCATCATATTTGGTTCTACATTTATTAGTGACTCGTGAAAACTATCCAGAAGAGTTTTGTAATGAGATTGATTTTTTTCCTCTTAAAGGGTTCATAGTAAATAATTTAACATGTAATTTTAACTGCACTTTCTTTAAATTGTTTCCTAATTGATTAGAGCATCTTTCTCCTAATGTGTTCTGATAGATATTGGCTGCCTGAGTGTATTTTAACTGATAATAACTTGCTTTCTTGCCATAGTAGCACCATTATATAAATCTTTGTTCTTTGCATTTGTTTCCATATTTCGGTGGCCAGTACCAAAGAAAGAATTTAAAAAACCTTGTCATTTTTTTAATTCATTTTATTATTACTATCCTTACTATTATGGTTTTTGGGCCACACCAGACTGTGCTCAGGGTTTGCTCCTGGCTCTTCTCGGAGAAAACTTCTAGTGCCCCCCAGGGACCATAAATGATGTCAAAGGATCAATTCGGGTTTCGCTGTAAGCAACTTGCAGCAAATAACATTACTTCATTTTTTTGTGTGGATGTATAGTTCCTTTGTGTATATATATTATTACTTCTTTATACATTAGTCTGTCATCGAATATTTGAATTGTTTCCATATCCTGACTAGTTCTTCTAAGTGCTATGATAAATATAGGTATGTATCTTTTCAAATGAACCTGTTTGTACTTGGGAGATAGATGCCAAGAAGTGAAAATTGTTAGGTTACATGGAAGCTCTCTTCTTATTCTATAAGAATTCTAACATGGAGGAATATTAACTTTCTGTGAATTCAAACGCACATTCCCATCAGAAATGAGAGTAAAATTATGATTTTCTTCACTGGACAGATAATTTCTAATACACTTATTATGTTTCATATTAAAATTACTCTTTGTTAATAACTCAGGGAGTTTGCAGTTTTTGAATGCATCCAACACAACATCAGCGATGAGGTGCCATATTATCAAATTACTAAAAACATTACTCTGTAAAAAACTAAGGTACGCCAAGGGGCGTGCACATTCGCGGGCTCTCCAGGCGGCTGTGTCTCACCGCCCGCGTTCGGTGCTCTGGGACCGCTGTGTATGGGCTGGGTCGGGACAGCCGTTGGCCAAGGACAGGCGAAGGAAGAACGAGGACCAAGCTGGTTGCTGATTAGTTACCGTTTATTCAATCTTCCATCTTTCTCATCTCCTGCACTCCCAGCTCCGTCCTCTCTCTGGATCAACTGCAGCCTCCATAGCTTCTTTCCTCTCTCCTCCTACTTGTCTCTCCTACCTTGCCCTCTAGGCTACACCCAGCCAGGTAGCAAAATCAGCATAATAAAGCCCTTCCTGAGGACTGTCAGGTTTAAAGGGAACACAACCTAGGGACTATCCAAAGCCCTTCCTGACTGCCAGTAGGCAAAATACCTCTTAAGAGTTTTTTCTCCTCTCCCCATTCCAAACACTCATTAACATCTTAATACTAATTATTTTTGCATGGACATAGCAAGAGATACATTGAGGTTTGCAAGGCAGCTCTCTTGGCAACCTCTTGCCACAGGCTCTGACCACAGCACTCAGGCCAGATTAATCATTCCTCACCTAGCAGGGTCCGAATCTAATTATCACTGTTTGGATCATGACAACATTTGTCCATGATCAAGCTCTTAACTTACAGTTAAGCATTAGGCACTTTGGCCAGGCCCATCTCCATGCCAGGGTAGCACACAACTCACCACTTGCCCTGGGTCCGTCTCCTCCCTCTTCGGGACCCTGCTTTGAGGATGCTAGGAAGTAAGGGCAGCTGAGGCTTAGGTCAAGAGAACAGATGCCCTGGAGGAAAATATCATGTAGAGTCAAATGACTCCCAGGTTACAAAAGCATAACATTTGTTAAGTCTTCCTGTGTTCATACAAAAAGGACTTGCTCTGAATAAACTATGCAAAGGACTTAAGGAGAAGAGAAAAACATTATTTACAAGTCAACAGAACACTAAGAAAAAAGCCACAAATAAACAAAGAGGAATAGGAGCACTGTAACAGGAGTAACCCAATAAACCTAAACTACCTGAGGTTATGTTATCCTACATTACTCCAATTCTTTTTTATAACATAGGAGTGCTAGCTTGCAATTATAGGACTATCTATGGACAAGAAGGAAGTTAGGATAAAGAAAAAAATGTCCCATATGTTTATATGGTGATGTCAGTCAAAATTAATCAGCTTATATTCTCATGAAAGCATTATTAAAAGTCAAGTTTTATGTCACTCTCCTTCCGACTCATTTCACTTAGCATGATGCTCTTTATGTCGATCCAGTTATTAGCAAATATCATGACTTCATTTTTCCTGATGACTGTGTAGTATTCAATTGTGTAGATGTACCATAGTATGGCTGCACTCATTTGTAGCATATACTAAAAAAGTAGTATGAGATTAATATTCAATGACTGAAAAAACAGGGGCCAGGACGACTGGTCCATAGTTGTAAGCTTGCCACAAGCCTGTGGGGCAGGGGTGGCAGATGGCAGTTAAGATATTGAAGGAACCACTATGACAATAATAGTCGGAAAAGATCACTCTGGATAAGAACTTAGTGTTGAAAATAGGTAAATGGACATATGTTGGGGAACAGTTTTCCCCAACGTGCCTGGACAAGTTGCACACTGGGTCTGGGCAGATGTGGGGCGAGGGGTGCTGGGCACGGAGGAGCACCATCCGGGAGCAGTTTATAGCTATTCACTTTACTGACAAGTACACACATATCTTACAGAGGGTCTCGGCTCACAGGAAGGTCTGGTCACATAAAGTTTAGCATAATTGGCCTGTCACCTCTCCTACTCTGCTTTGTCCTGGTCCAATCCCAATCAAGGTCTGATGCTGAGGTTAGGATCACCTGCTAAGCATATGTGACAGTTTCTGTGTCTTTGGCGTATGTGATTAGGAGGTTGAGTGAAGCTCAAGGCCAAAAAAAAACTTTTATGAGACAAAATAGAGCAAAATGTCAAGTTTTCTCTAATCTTATGGAGCTGTGTTTTATTTTTAGTATAATTCATATGGAAAGTCCTTAACTCAATAATCTTATCACTGCTTCTACGTTAGCAGACTGAAGCAATATAATCATTCCTGTTTTTGTGCTTAAACTATAATACACTAGACAAACTGTTTAAAAGCTAATGATTGTAAGGATTCTTAACAATAGTTCAGAAAGTATGGTGTTTGTCTTGCAGAAGGCCAACTGAGGTTTGTTTCAACCCCAGCACTTCATATAGTCTGCAAGTCTTACCAGGAATGATCCCTGAGTGCAGAACCAGAAGTAAACTCTAAACAATGCCAAGTGTGGCACAAAACCAAACCAAAACAAAAAAGCCAATGATTATAACAGAAGACAGTATAAAAGAATCTCTTTCCTAAGATTACAAGAATATGAAAGTAGAAATTTCAAATATCATTTAGACTACTACCTAAATTTAGCATAAGAGGAATATGAAACAGCGTAAAAGCTATTAAGTAAACTCATTCATTCTGATTTTTGTTCTTTGTTTTTCAACATATGCTGCATTTTATGTCAAGAAGTGCTTTAATGGCATAATAGTGATGTATTCCTTCGATCCTGTTTTGTATTACACATGTCAAACCACACTCTTATTTTGCCAAGCAAACCGTATGATGTTTTTGGACAAAGGATTGTGAACATGAAGAGTTTTTGGCAGTTCTTACCTGAAGCAAGGAAATTTCTCTATGAGTATTTATTTAATTGTTCAGTTGTCCTATTTTTTGCAGCAGGCATCTTAAAAGATTCTTCATGTTGACCTGGCAGAGTCCTTCTAAGCAATCTGCATTCTGATGTTTGAGGGCAGCTATCTTGGGCTTTGATGAGAAATAAATTTGGGTTGTGTTAAACCACTGAAATGTGGGGTTGCTTGCTCCCCAGGCAAAATCCTGTCCTGATTAATTCAAGCACTTTAAAATGATTATAGAAGGCCATGTCTTTGTGAATAGTCAAAAACAAATAGAGATTTGCAAACAATTCTAGCGCTTGCTTCAGTGTCAAATAAAAATAGACAAGTTTGCAAATGGAGAACAAGTTATTCCAGATTAAAGGCATGCTTTGTGGGACCCAGACCTCTAGTCGACATAAAACACTTTTTTATTCCTTTTATAGGATTTACTTCACTTTCTATCGCAGCTCCAATGTCAATTTTAGGAAAGGAGAAATGCATATTAGAGGCACAAAAATAGAATTCTCTTCCTGACTAGACACCACCTGCTCTGTGCTTAGTCTCTATTCTCTTTTTAATTTTGGCAAAGTACATTTGACAAGATTTTTCTGTCTGCGGAAAGATGTCAATGAGAGAAGTGGATTTACTTTAATCTGGAGAAATGCTATTAGTAATGATAGTCACAGATCAGTAACATTGTAACAAGGTATTGCAGGACAATCAAATGATGCCTGTGGACTAGAAGAGTGATTAAGGAATCAATCATTGGCTCTTGGAGAATTTAATCAGTCTATTTAAAGTAATTTAAAAGTGCTGAAGTACATATTCTATTTTGTAAGTCATGTATGCCACATGGGGATTTTTTAAACAAATGAATGAATAATAATGAAATGGCGTATAGCATAGAAGACAAGTCATATTTTGTCCTCTATCAAAGAATTATTACCTTTTATTTGTCATGCAATGGCAACAGATTACTGAAGAAATGCCTTCTGTTGTATGATGACTCAAACAGAAGATGACTGCTTTCTATGGAATTAGAAAATTCTATGAATCACAGATTTTTATTGAAAAACTTAAGATTTTGCCAGAGAGACAATACAGGCTTTATGGTATTTTCCAGGATGCTGCCCACCCTGGGTTGATCTACAGAACAGCCTATGGTGCCCCAAACCATCCTGAGTGATTCCTGAGCACAGAGGCAGGAGTAAACCCTGAACACGGCTGGGTATAGCCCTCAAACAAACAAATTAATTTTATGATTTCTAATTCAACAGAACTGACAGTTATTTGTTGTTTAATTTGAAGCATTCTTATCTCTTGAAAGGTTTTGGAGTTCTTTGCCTGCTTGGTAACTCAAGTACCTTTACTTTAAATTACTAGTTACTAGGGAAATAAAATATTTAAAAATGGTGAAACAATAATTGGAAGGGCAATAAAAGGCAATTGGGAATATATAATTCTAGCTAATGATTTACTTTCTGTACAGATAGAAGAATTAATGGATTCAATATATTTTGTAGGTCCTTATGAAAGTGATATACTTTAAATCAATACATGTTTATAAAAATAATTGCTATTGTATGAATACTAGTATTTCTCCCAAATTATCACTTTTATTCATGTTTTATAGTAAAGGAGTTCCTCCCATCAATGACTGGCACCTCTATGTGGATCTGATGCTTTGATGTTCATGGGCCCGAAAAGTTTTATTTAGGGGCCACCGGAGCCACATCTTGTAATGTTCCACGGCAGATGTGGTGCCTGGGATCCAATTCAAGCTTTGAAAATGCTAAGGTTGTACATAAACTTTCTGGCTCACCCACCTGAATTCTTTGTGTTTTTATTTTCCCCTTTGGGGCTACATTTAGTGGTATTTAGAACTACTCATCCAGTCATTGGGGGATCATGCCATGCCAATGCCTAGGATTAAACTTCCAATAAGAAAAATATTCTCTCCAACTTAATTCTTTGTGAACTATCTCCCAGTCCCCAAGGTACTTTGATAATGATGATGATGGTGATGATGATGATGATGACGGTTGTTGTTGTTGTTGTTAATGTTAATTTTGTGAGGGTGTGCAAGGGATTTTACCCAGGTTCTTATGCATTCAGGACAAATATTACATTGTTAGCTATGTAACAATGAAGGCTTCTGGAGGTGCGATGCTGTGCAACAACTTAAAGCCTAGTTCTCCTTCTGGGAAAACATGGCAAGCCACTGAAAGTTTCCTGCCCACATGGGAGAGCCTAGCAAACTCCCCATAGTGCATTCATATGCCCAAACCAGTAACAATGATGGGTCTCATTCCCCTCACCCAGGAAGAGCCTCCAATGCAGCATTGTTGGGAAGGAAGAATAAAGAGAGGCTTCTAAAATCTCAGGGCTAGGATGAATGGAGACATTACTGAGACCACTTGAGAAATTCGAGGATTAATGGGATGATGATGATGATGATGACGATGATGATAGCTATATCCCAGACCAAAGTTTTTTTGTTTTTTTTTTAATTTTTTTAAAATTTTTAATTAGAGAATCACCGTGAGGGTACAGTTACAGATTTATACACTTTTGTGCTTATACTTCCCTCATACAAAGTTCGGGAACCCATCCCTTCACCAGTGCCCATTCTCCACCACCCGTAAACCCGGCGTCCCTCCCACCCTCCCCACTCCCATCTCCCCCCCACCCCACCCTGCCACTGTGGCAGGGCATTCCCTTCTGTTCTCTCTCTCTAATTAGCTGTTGTGGTTTGCAATAAAGGTGTTGAGTGGCCACTGTGCTCAGTCTCTAGCCCTCATTCAGCCCGCAACTCCATTCCCCCACATGGCCTTCAACTACAATGTAGTTGGTGATCGCTTCTCTGAGTTGCCCTTTCCCCGGAACGTGAGGCCAGCCGCGAAGCCATGGGGTCAACCTCCTGGTACTTATTTCTACGGTTCTTGGGTATTAGTCTCCCACTCTGATATTCTATATACCATAGATGAGTGCAGTCTTTCTATGTCTGTCTCTCTCTTTCTGACTCATTTCACTCAGCATGAAACTTTTCATGCCCATCCACTTAACTACAAAATTCTTGACTTCCTTTTTTCTAACAGCTGCATAGTATTCCATTGTATAGATGTACCAAAGTTTCCTCAACCAGTCATCCGTTTTGGGGCATTCGGGTTTTTTCCAGATTCTGGCTATTGTAAACAGTGCTGCGATGAACAGACATGTGCAGATGTTGTTTCGATTGTACTTTTTTGCCTCTCTGGGATATATTCCCAGCAGTGGTATTGCTGGGTCAAATGGGAGCTCAACCTCTAGTTTTCTGAGAATCGTCCATACTGTTTTCCAAAAGGGCTGAACCAGTCGGCATTCCCACCAGCAGTGTAGAAGGGTCCCTTTCTCCCCACATCCTCTCCAACAGCGGTTGCTTTTGTTCTTTTGGATGTGTGCCAGTCTCTGTGGTGTGAGGTGGTATCTCATGGTTGTTTTGATCTGCATCTCTCTGATGATTAGTGATGCAGAGCACTTTTTCATGTGCCTTTTGGCCATTCGTATTTCTTCCTTGGTAAAGTTTCTGTTCATTTCTTCGCCCCATTTTTTGATGGGGTTGGATGTTTTCTTCTTGTAGAGTTCAACCAGTGCTTTATATACCATTGATATCAACCCCTTATCTGATGGGTATTGTGTAAATATCCTTTCTCATTCTGTGGATAGTCTTTGGATTCTGGTCACTGTATCTCTTGCGGTGCAGAAGCTTTTTAGTTTAATGTAGTCCCATTTGTTTATCTCTGTTTTTACTAGATTGCTTAGTTCCGTGTCACCTTTGAAGATACCTTTATCTTCAATATCGTGGAGGGTTTCGCCGACCTTGTCTTCAATGTACCTTATGGTTTGTCAGACCAAAGTTTTTTTTATTTATGTTTTTTGTCTTATCGTCATACTAACTGTTTGGGGTGAAGTGATAATTGTTGAATAGTCATGTGTTGTCAGGTTACAAACCCAGGTCTCCTGCATAAAAATATGTGCTCTAACTTTTTGAGCCTGCACCTTAACTCCTTCCCCCAACTTCTTATTTTGTAATTTTTAAGCCCCAAATATGATAGTACATGTAAATGGAGTCATTTGTAAATTATGAAGCCATGAGGGTAGAATTCTTGTGATCAGTTAGTGTTCTTATCAGAAGAGACCCCACAGAATTCGTTAGACTCCTTCTTCAAGTGAGGACACAATGCATAGGATTGCTAACTCTGAACTAGAAAATGGATTTCACCAAAATGAAAACATGTCAGGGCTTTGATCTTGTAATTCTAGTCATCACAAACATAAAAAATAAATTTCTGTTGCTTATAACCTCCCTTACATGTGATATTTATTATAGCAGTTCAAATGGAGTAAGAAAATACTGTTTTACTGAATTTTCAAAGCATCATTCTTCACAAAGATAGGATCTGGATACAGTGCTTATATTAAGTTAATCATCTGCCAGTGAACAACGGCCTAGACATACCATCTTATTCTTGTAACACTAAATGGATGAAATCCAATGAGTATTTAAAACTAGCTTTAAAGTATTCTCTACTAAAAACTGCTCACATCTACCTTGGACTCAATGTTGTAGATAGAATTATCGACTCCAATTATTTACTACTCTCTGTATCCTTTTTCTTTGCTATGCGAATTTCAGTTCATTCCACAAGCTGAGGATTATATTTCTTGATATTTTAACTTAGGATCCTCCATATAAATTTCTTTGGTAAATGGCAGGTTTAGGTAGGACATGAAAAAGGAGCTTTAAATATATCATCATGATTGGGTATTTCCTTTTCCCTCTGTAATAGCATGAGGGGAAATAAAACTTCACTTTTGTAGACCAGTGATAAAATAAGGAGAAACATCTAGAGCAGATGCAGAACCTCTGATCTGAAATATTCAGTGTGCAGATATCACCAATTGGCATTGAACCACCTAGGATTAATTGTAGGTTAGCTTTAAGAAATCGAGTGTAAAGTTCCTTATGGTGTGATAGCTAACTGATGAAGTCAGGAATGTCTGAGGTTTGTCTGTTTTTGTTTTTTATCTTGCATTTGTTTTAATTTTTAGGTAAAAGAAAAATTTTCCATGCAGTGAATAAAAAGGACAGGGAAACTACTTCTCAAATTCCTGTTTCCTAAAATTTGATAATCTGATAAAATTTAGGGGGTATAGAGGCTTTTCAAGTTTGGAGTAAAATGATTTGTTAGTTTGTTGATAGGTGTGTTGGGTGATGTACCTCAATGAGGGCCATGCTATTGCCTGTTGAGGAAACAGCAGATAATTTCCTCCCTGAGTGGAGGTGGTGCTGAGTTCTGCTGTCAAAGGTCAGTTGTGTTGTGTTCAATGTGTGGTCTTCTATAGAGCTGGCTTATCAGAAGAGAGTACTTAACACTGAGAAATTCCACAGTGTTGATGAATCTAAAGCTGGGCATCTCTTTGGAATGATATAGAATATTGAGCATGGCTTTATTTGTTACTATTTCCTACTAATCTATTTTCATGTATGAATCCAGATGGCTACGATTAATAAAAGACCATTTTTAGGTGGGGTGGAAGGTGAGTACAATGGATAAGGTGCTTGCCTGGCATCAGCGACTCGTCTATCCCTGTTCTATCCTAGTCATTCCATGTTGTCCCCGAGTCCAGTAGGAGTGATTCCTAACTTCGCAGTCAGGAGTAATTCCTGAGCACTGGGTGTACTGCTCCCCATGCCCCCCCTTAAAAAAAGACCATGTTATTTTAATATTTTTCCCCATGAGCGCTTACTTCTATTAGCTCTTTTAAAAGATGTGGCTTCCTTCCTACCTGATACTTGAGTCCTTAAGTGCTCTGTGCCATTTTTAACAGTTAAAAATTATTTAAAACATAGCAGAGGGCCATATAGAAAGTATAGGGGTAGGTACTTGCCTTGAATGTGGCCAACCCTGGATGGATCTCAGGACTGCATGTGGTTTCTAAAGCACTGCCAGGCATGATCCTATAAGTCCTGAGCACTAGGTGTGGCCTAAAAACCAAAGAAACCAAACGTCAAACAAAACAAAACAAAAACACTAGCAAACACATGTGGGACCTCAGAGACAGCTTCCAGGGCTAGGAAGCAAGCTTGGCATTCATAATGTCCTGAGTTTGACACCTGGCTCTATGTGGCATTGTAGACCAGGACCAGCATTGCCGAATCCAAGGAGCACTGCATTTCTGAGTTGAAGCCCGTGAACCTCAGGACTGCACAGCTGGGTTGAGTATTATGAACAGTAGCTCCTGGACCCCTTCGCAATATCAGATATCTCCCAATGTCGTATTACCTGTCTTTGGATGTGAGGTACCTTAAGTTTTATAAACCATATGAGCAGTTTTGGTCTTACCCACTATATCCTGACTACACTGGAATTTAACCATTGCCCTGCTGTTACCTGAGCAATTTTAGTATACTGTATGTGATACTATAGTTCTTTATTTCCTTAAAATGCAAGCAACTGGTATCAGTATGTAGACAGCTAGAAATAACTCCTAAGATTTTTGAAGCTCTGTATTTTTCTATATAGATTTAAAAAAACCAGAAATATATTTCTGAAGCTCTCATTATATGAAGCACAGCAGCTAACCTATTACTTACAAAGCATCTGTGGCTTGTCTAAGTCTGTCCAAAACTGTAAGATATTTATGGTGAAAGTGTTTTTAAGACTCAAGGCTGGTTCCATGACGCTAAAAATAAAGGTGCTAAATTGAAAAAAAAAACTAATGATTTATTAACATTTGGAGTATAGATAAAGCTGTTCTAAGAAAAAGAAACTTGAAATGGTAGAAGTCAGAAGAGCAGTGTCTAACATCTGCCTTCTAGATTTACTATGGACACAAATTGGGACTAACTTCGGGTGTATGTGGGAATATACTGTGAGAATCGCCAGAAGATATGAACAAATTGAAAAACAGAAGGCTATCAAAACACATTTGAGCTATACTCTTTTACTGAAAGCTGGTTCATCTCACACTTTTTGGTTTGTTAGAGGAAATCCTGGCAGCAGAATCCAAAATCAGCTCTTTCTTTTCCTTTTCTTTTTTTACTTTGAAAAACCTTATGCTTAACAAAACATAATAAGTAAATTTGGAATTTTTTTTTAGTACAACTTTATATTATTTCAACCGACTAGGTAACATTGGATTAATTCAAGTATATACATTGAATGTGTGTACTTTTAATCATCAGAGGACGTTTCTAAGATCATTATGTATCTATTTAGGTACAATAAATTGAGGATGTACAAGTGTTCTGGGAATGCAGGGAAATATGGATAATCTTAGAGTCAAGCACATAATGGAAATATCTTTAATGGGTTATAGAACTATTCAGCTCTTCGAGTTCTAACTAAAGTCAATTATACTTTTATTTCTTTGGGACTGTTTTTTTCTTATAAATAAATGTCTAATGTTATAGTGACTGACCATATAAAAGAATATGCATGTATACTTTCTTTTAAAATATTGTTACTTCATTTATTTTTAGTGGTAATAATAAATTCGCTGCTTTTATTTAATTCTTATGATACAGGTGACATGTTTACAATAAGACTGATGATTGTGGATTTTTTTTTAAATTTCTTTTTTGGTTTTTGGGCCACATCCACTGATTCTTAGGGATTACTCCTGGCTCTAAACTTAGAAAACATCCCTAGTGGTGCTTTTGGGATCATATTGGATACCAGGGATTTGATATGGGTTGGCCGCATGCAAGGCAAGAACTTTATCCACTGTACTTCTCTCTGGCCCCAAAGATTATGATTTAGATAGACACTATTGCCACCCCTCACCACCCCAAAGAGCCCAAGACTCTCCTCCAATGTTCTAATGCTACTTCAAGTCCTTCACTTTTCATGATATGCCATTAGGTTTGAGTGATTGTAGGTTTACAACAAAATTAAGAGAAAGGAAGAGAGTTCAGCATATTCACCCTGCCATAACACATGGCTTCTCGGTTATTAGTGTCCCCCACTAGAGTGCTCTACTGGGTACAACATTTTATAATGACCTTAAGTAAAAAGTTTATCTCAATGGGGCTGGAGTGATAACACAACGGGTATGGCATTGCAAACGGTGGACCTGGGTATGATTCTGAGCATCCCATATGGTCCCCTGAGTACCCCAGGAGTAATTCCTGAGTGCAGAGCTAGAAGTAACCCCTGTGCATCGCCAGGTGTGATTTGAAAAGAAAAAAAAAAGTTTATCTTAAGGTTGTGCCCTTTACTGTTATATAAGCTGTGCTATTCCTACATGTATATGTATGCGTGTGTATCACATAGTTATAATATTGTCAGATAATTTTTAATTTTCTAATATTTCTCTTTATCCTTCTCTCCACTGACGTTCAGCTCCCAAAAACTACTTATCTTTTTATTGTCTTCATAACTTTGTCATATCTATATTAAAAAAGAGACACAAAGTATCTTGTCTTTTCAGATTGGTTCATTTTATTTAGTAATATATTTTCATAGTTTTCATAGATATATTTTTAAAGGTGAAAGATATCTCATTGTCCATAGTTTATGAATCAGTTCACCTAATGAAAAACTTTTGGCTGTTTCCCAGTTCTGTTCGTTATGAAAAAATTGTTCTAATAATCCCTTTTTACATTTTTGTGTGAACAAAAATTTCTAACTGTTTTGAATAAAAGTCAGGAAGTGCTATGGCCAGATTGTATGGGAAGAAACTGATTTCAAAAAATCCCACAAACTCTCATTTAAGTCTTCCATTTTACATTCCTACCATTATTTCTGGATTAGAAAGTTAAGGCAGTGGCCAATCTCAGCTTAATCACTGGCATACTGTGTTTCTCTAGGACTGTTTAGGGGAAATTCTCAATAATTGTTGCTTAAAATATGTTTTTTTATTTTTATCTTACTTCTTTGTATGGTTTTTTCACTAAAGGTATTTTATATGTTTTTATTTGTCAAGATCCTTAAATATTCCATTCTATTTTCATTCTTGTTCTCTTGTTTTATATTTGGAAATATTATATATAGATGTATATAGATATATATACATATATATTTCTGTTATATTCTTACCATTGTCAGTATACTCAGAAACCATTGAAGACACTCATTTTAATTAGTGTATTTTAGCTCTAGCATATTTTTTTGATTTTGCTTTATTTAGGATTTCCATCTCCTTGTATTAATTGCCCACCTATAGTTACATTTTGTTTCCATCAGCCATTAGAGCCCTTGGTATCTTTGTCCCAGGTGTTTTATGGTTTTGTGGAGGGGTAGGCTAATCCATATGTCATTTCTCTGCTTGGTCCCTTAAGTTTTATATAACTTCACTATCCCTGTCATGACTATTTAGGACACTCTTTAAATTTTATTTTTGATACTATCACAAACCATGTTTATGGAGCTTGGGAGCCACTACCTGGAATATTCAGTCAACTGGCAGGGAGTTTAATTCTCACACCTGAGGCTGGTCCTATGATCCATCAGTCTCCAGGGAAGCTTCCAGCAATGCTCGGGGGACATGCTGTGCCATTGATTGAACTGGAGTAAGGACATGAAAACTATTTTCTCACTACTTTCTTTCTAATTCATTTTGTATGTCATTTAACTGCATCACGATAGTGCATTTGTGATATGCTGATATATATATATATATATATATATATAAATA